>NW_015511667.1:2086-7608 GCF_001515645.1 Sinocyclocheilus grahami | reverse complement strand
AAAAGTCCCAAAAAGAAACAAAAAGATAGTGAGATCCAAACACAAAGTTATAGAAAATCTTTTTTCTTGTAGAAAATATTCTTAATTTTGTGTGTGGATGAGATGACTGCTACCTTCACAGCAAATCATATTTATTCCAAATACTGTATATATTCAAAATGGAGTGATCTCATGGTTGCTATGGATTGACGCTGCATAATTCAGAGTGATTGCAAACTGACAGGCAGAGAAAATATCAGAAGTCCATTAGTTTCTGTGGGCCTAAGTGAGTGGTTTAGCACAGATGCTAATTTAATTAGCGAGAAAAAGGGTCTGTATGTGGTGGCTGACAGAGTGGCTAGCACATTAGACTACTTAAATGACCAGAGGAGTGAGGGATAATGTGTTCTCTGCCTCCCGGACAGCTGAAATACCTACTAATATCAATTGAATTGAATTACTGAGGAGGCAGTGTGCTAGAATGCCAACTCAGTTTTTGTGCTAATGCTAACTGAAATTCATTTCAACATTAAGTGCCAACAGTGCTAATTAGCGTGAGAGCGCAAACCCATAAAAGCGCCAATGGGACTGGAAAGTTCTGCGGCTGATTTACTGGCAATGTGCATATTAAAGAACACAGACGCAGCCAGCGCATTTCCATAATGATCAACGTGGTCTACCAAAAGCAATGCAAATTAGTGTAGGGTCGCAAACAAGCAAAGCTGATGATAATCAGGTGTACATGGGCGCAAATAGGTTAAGGCATTTTTTCGCTGATATGTTAAGGCATTGTTTTTGGGTGGGTCATTAAAGGAGTCATATGATGCAATTTCAAGTTTTCCTTTCTCTTTGGAGTGTTACAACCTGTTCGTGAATAGATAAGATCATTAAAGTTGCAAAGACTAAAGTCTCAAACCCAAAGAGATATTCTTTATAGAAGATAAGACTCGTCCACACCCTCCTAAAATGCCTCGTTTAAACACTCCCCCACATGTCTACGTCACTGTGTAGGAAGATTTGCATAACGCCGCCCAAATGTTCACGCAAAGAATGAAGGCGTAACTTTTATTCTCGCTGTAGTATTGTTGCAGATGCCGCCATGACGTGGAGACGCTGTGTGTTTCGTTGTGAAAGTGAAACTACTTTGTTTGGTCTTCCAAAAGAGGACATGACTAGAAATCAGTGGTTAAGTTGTATTTACAACACTGTTCCAGAACAGTTCAACCCAAATATTCAGATGTGTGCAGAGCATTTTACGGAGGACGAGGACTGTTTCCTGGGAGAGTAGACTACAATGCCGGCTGTTCTGACAAATAATGCTGACTCACAGTCTGTACGTACGTTTTCATTTTTAAAGGATTTGCCACTGATTCAAACGCGAGTTTTGAGCAGTGTAGAGTAGCGTTTGTTGTTTGTCATTTCTCCGATCACAAATGCAGACATGGTTTTATGTTTACACGGCGCGATGCAATGCAACGTGTTAAAAGACAGTATAAGTCATTATAATCCGTAATTATGTGCCCACTGGATGCAACAAATGCCTCGTTTATAATGGGTTTTATTGGGTTTGTCTCGTCGCGCCGAGACACGGCGTCACAATATGGTAAGGGGCGTAACATTTCCGTCACACGCTTGAGGTATTCGGCCAATCACAACGCACTGGATAGCTGGCCAATCAGAGCACACCTCGCTTTTCAGAACGATGAGCTTTTTAAAAATCAACGCATTTCAGAAAGGCGGGGCATAGAGGAGAAACAATAATGTACAGTATGTGGAAAATAATGTTTTTTTTTTACCTTAAACCGCATAAAACACATTTCATTACACCAAATAATAATGTTTACATAAACACAAAATAATGTTCTTTTTTAGCAACATCACATGACCCCTTTAAATAAATGGCACAAAGTAAATCAACAACTGCAAGCCTTAGTAAATCACCTTGATTCATTTTAATACTCTCCTCCCATAAAATTGGCGTCTGAACTCCTACAAATTCATATGCAATAAGGTCAGGCACATAAATAACTGTCCATGCTTTTTCAGTGCTAATTTTTCACTGTCTTTAGTCTTTTGTCCTGACAGTAGTTTTTTTGTTGCAAGACAAGTAGGCATGGTAATTGCAAGGAAATAGTCCTATCTATCAGTGTTATTTTAGTATAATTTAAACACCATTATAGTATTTATTAATATTTTACATTTATTTTAAAATTTTTAGTTTTCATTACAATTTTAAATAATAATAATTAAAATAATTCTGTTAAATACTTTTGTCATTTTTATTAGTTTTTAGCATTCATTTAATTTTATTTCAATTTTAGCTTTAGTAATTTTGTACTTCAACTTAAAATGTTAAGTTTTTTCATCTAATATTTATATATTATTTTAGCTTTATTTCAATTAATGAAAATGATTTTTGACAGTTTTAGTTAAAAATAACAACAATATATAGTGTTCACTGATTCAAAACAATAACTCATAAGTTCAAGACTGATGTTTGAGTCTTTTTAAACAATTCGTATAATAGAACTTGGTTAAAAGAATATCGCAGCAGATAGATGTGTCATCTGTAGTGTCCTTGGATCTCATCACATTCAACTCAGACTGCAAACACACTCAGCTAAAATTTATTTTGCAATGGTGTTATAGAATAATCTATAGGAAACATATCGGAATATTTTACTGTAGCGTTTTCCTTATGTAACATCAAAGGACTGTTAATGGAAACAAAGACACTAAAGAAACAGGTGGCATTTTTTAGAAAATGGAATTGTTCTGAACAAGGATTGATTCTCTGGTCCAGATAGGCTACAGATATGTAAACTGAAACCTTTAATAAATATTTCATATGGTTCTAATCTTCACCGTACCCTGCTGATGTCATCGCACATGGGACAGCTGTCATTCTGTAGATACATTTATCTTGAGAACCCGGTTACCTAACACAGAACACAAGACGTCCCTGCTATCTCTGGCATTTGAAAATATGTGATATCTGTGTGTCAGAATGATTCATAGGACAGATAATATATCAGAAGAGCCACAGGGGATATGATACAGGTCACAAAATGTCATTTACAGTTCCTCTGTGAGGTTTATTGATCAATCAGTTAGGGATGCACCGATATGAAAATTTTGGCCGATACCGATAACCGATAATCCTTTATTTTTGAAAGCCGATAACCGATATGTTGGCCGATAAATCTACAGTATATCCAAATTTTTATATACTTTTTGAGAGCCTGATTACAAAAAAGTCTCATCATTAAAAACCACATCCCGAACACTTCAACATAAGCAGCCTAGTTTGAACGGTGTATGTTTTAAAAATAATTTTACTCTCCCATTACCAAATTTAGTCATAAAAAAGTCTTACAAATAAAATAATGGTAAGTAAAATATAAAAAAAGTTAAATTCAAAGATGAAAGTGAAACAAAATGACATAAACAATTTGAAAAGCAAAGTTAGTCAAGACATGGATATATGGATAAGCTATTTCCTTTTGAGGGACTATTTACCGCAAATGGTAGGTTGACCTAATCATCGATCAGGGCGAATGTCGGCTAAACTCGATGCTTTATCTCCTTGCATCAGGAGGGGACAGAAAATCGATATGAGCCAAAACAATTTTATTTCATTAACATTAAGGCCACCAGCGGAATTAAAGAGCAGGTTTCATATGCTTACGTTAGCATGCTTTCAACATTACCTTCTAAAACAATGAGTATCCCTGAGAAAAGCAGCCACATTTAAGACTGCGACCGCAGTTCATTTGAGGATAGCTTTCAGAAGCAGCATCTGCTCTGGTGCTTCATGCTCTACTGGGTTAACATTAACTGATGATTTTAAAATCTTCTGTTTCACTAAGCAGGGTGTTTGCGTCAATGGAAAGCAGATTCACAGCACATTTAAACTGCTCTGATAAAGGACAGCAAAGCTGAGAGTCCACTTCAGGACATTGCAAGAAGGAGACCTTAAAGGGTTAGTTGACCTCAAAAAATGATTTTTCAAAGTTATATTTAAAACTGGAGATTCCGATTATAAGAAAATACTATTTATTTATTTATACTTCAAATTTCATGTTTAATTCAGTGTGTTACTTGCCATTTCTTTGTAATTATTTGTGAAATGTACTAGCAATTCCTGAGGTTTTTTTTGTATCAAAAGTATCAAAAGCAGTCCATTTGACTTATTCTAGGGCCTTATGAAATTAGTTTTACCCCCGCCCCCCAATTCTGTTTTATTTTCCCTGAATTCCTTGTTTTCCATTTTAATTGTTCTATTTTTTAATAATTATGTTTTAATGGTTTAATTAAATGTTAATAATAAAAAACATGTCTAATTAATTTAATAATTCTGTTTTATTGTTTAATTAAATTTTATTAGATTTCTAAGCAATTAAACTTTAACATTTTAAAATGTATTAAATTGTTTAACAATAATAGTGATCTTGAAATGTGTTTCATGTGTTTATTGATTTATTTTTCCAGAAATTAATTGTTCTGCATTTTAACAATTTAATCAAGTAATCAGACTAAATTCCTTTCCTTTTTTGGCAAATAAAATTGTGTGAAATTGTGTAAAATTGTGTGATTCCTTAAAAATGTCTTTATAAACTGAATTATATTTCTTTAAAAGAATGTTCAAGATATAGTACTATTTTACTGTCACAATTTATTCAAGTTAGCCTGAACTCTTATTTTGGCGGGTTGTAGTGAAGACCTTTGAGATTCTGTGTGTATCTGACAGCAGTTTTAGCAAATTAAATTGTTAAATACTCATTAAGTGTCACTCAGAGCAGCTCTGGAGATGAAATTCACATTAAGTGTCCTCGTATAGTGAGATGGCACATGCTGAAAACACCACAAGCTATCATTTGAAGTCAATAGCTTTGAGAGAAGAATAGAAAAATTTAAGTCATTGTTCTCTGAAAATCTTGACATGCGATGCCTGAATCAAGAGCAAAACATTCTTTTGAGATGGATCTTTTCCATGAATTGTTTGAATCTGAATGATTCATTAATATGACTAATGAATCAGAAAGAAAGTCCAACATGAAGGTGAGTAATCTTTGAGTAAACTATTCCTTTAAGGTTATCCACTGGTTGGCTCTCCATGCCAGGCTCAGGAATACTTCTAACTGTGCTGTTTTCTGAATTTTCTCTATCGCAGCATATTCGGAAAGTGCACATTCCTTTCAATAGCTTTTTCACTTAAGAAAAGCAGATGGCAGATTTTGCAGTCATCAGGCATGCGGCGGCTCTAGTCATATCATCAATTGCAGAGGTTGTGGCAGGAACAGCTTGCCATTTTCATACAGACAGCAAAGCATGAACGCCCCATAGGCCGTTTCTTTCTGGATGTGCTGACTGAGTCATCGGCCGCTCGCTGCAGTTATCACCACTGCTCCAGGCTCTTACACAAATGAGATGGGGTATAGATGGAGAAAAATATAAAAGGATAAAAATCACAGCAATAGAGAACTCTGTCATGCCGGACTCACTTAATGCTCTGTGAAATCAGTGAGGAAAGTTTAAAGGTG
>NW_015511667.1:0-1219 GCF_001515645.1 Sinocyclocheilus grahami | reverse complement strand
CAACAGAGAGCACATCCTCACCAAAACTCACAATGACGGCAACAGGGGTGGGCAAATTTGCTCTCTTTTTAATTCAGGAGCTGGAAATGGAATTGGCCGAATCCCCCAGGATGCTGAATTGGAATTTGAATTGGAATGACAGGAAGAACAATTTAAAAGTAAATTGCATAATATAATATAAATATTAATATATATTAAAATCCATAAAATCTAAATATAACTTTATTATTATTATTACCCAGTCTTTCTGGTTTTATATGTTCTATATGATGACATGTTTATGGGTAATTCATATTGAACAATTAAATGCATTATTAAAAACTGCACTTACAGCAAGCAGCTTTATAAATTCCATTCCATTTTAATTCCATTTTAGTTTGATTTAAAATGAATAGAATTAATAAAATTCTGCATCCTGTTTGTCAGCTCATCCTGTTTGTTAGCCAGCTATAAGAAGTTCTCTTTCCAAAGTAGTATGATGAGAATGTATGTTTTTGTTGCCATTAATTAGTATGAATGTGTTTCAAAGCGTATTCATCATCTCACAACGGGTGTTCATTTCTTGGTGTCATCATCCTGTTAATAATTGGTTCTCATGTAATTGCAGTTGTCTGCTGCATCCTTTGACAAAACCATCATATATCAAATGCATTTCCATTATGAAAACCCAACAAACCAAAGATTTTACAAGTAAAACACCAAAACAGACGTGACACTGGCAGACACTAAACAGACAGCATAACGGCCACATTTTCTCTGACTTTCTTACTAGTTGCTTTTCAGAAGCAGTTTAAAACTAATCTGAAACAGGCCAGAAGTCAATAAAACTGCCAGGGATCAGGGCTAAACAAAATTGATCCTGTAGCCCCAACAACACAATGTAGGAAGGCAGAGGTGGAGAAATCTTCAACTGCCAAAGCAACAACAACAGATTTGTAATTTGCTGTGAGTTCACTGACTCCATGGACTGCTCCTGAAAACAGAATATTTCCACATTCGCACAGATCTGATAGTCCTGAAAAGCTGAAGGAAGGATTGCATGAGGATTCGTAATAGGGAAAATTGTCAGGAAACTGTCATTTGTTTCCCTACGACTTATATAATTAGCAGTATCTGACAAATGACATTCAGCTTAGTGTGTAATGCAAAGGAAATATTATTATATTATAACATATATTATGTACACACACACACACACACACACACACACACACACACA
>NW_015511666.1:6524-9899 GCF_001515645.1 Sinocyclocheilus grahami | reverse complement strand
CTGTCTCCAGAGAAACACCGAACTAATGAGCATGTTGAAGGCTGGTGCCACAAATGCCCACATAATCCAGCTAACAGGAGCCAAAGCCAAAGCTCCTGCCGCATATGAATATAACCTGAAACACGGGAACAGACCATTACCACAGAAAAATCTGCTTATTATGAGTGCATGTATGTAGATTTCTCAGACACGCTGCGTTGTGTCCTTCACGAGTCCGGCGGGTTTGAGCGTTGCTGGCAGGTTTTAGTGACGGGTCAGACGCAGGATTCAGTCCGGAAAGCAGCAGGAATCAAGGTGACTTGACTCTCATTCACTGCCAAACCAGAGTTCAGACTCACACGCTCACCGCCGGCAGCTGGACACGAGGACTCACACTCTTATAATGCTGAGAAAACACAATCGACGAGTGCCATCCACAGCTCTGAGCTGTACTGTATAAGAACACAGGGGTTAGTGTTCTGTGTCCATGTCATTTCTTCACTAGACTGTCGACACCGCACTGCATTATGTTGAGTGCTTTACTCTATTCACTTCGAGTGATTCTATCACTTTACCCAAGGCTGGAAATAAATGAACACTCTGTCATCATTATTTATTCCTTTAACACACTGATTCTAAATGAAGTCTTCAGAAATGTGAGGATACGGTCTGTGATGTGAGTCTCTGTAGGCTCTGGATGCAGCATAATGTCCTCCTCATCATGTTACCATGACAACGCAGCACAGCATCATTCGCCACATTAGCTGATCTTATGATGGAAACTGCTTATTCAATGCTGTTACATTTTTCAGTTCCTTCGCTGAGTCCAACAAAACAAAACAGCTTGAATTCTACTAACATTTCTGCGTAACTCAAACTCGAGTCACTGGGTCACATGACTGTGAATGATGAGCTCTGAGCACTGTGTGTAATGGCCTTGTGGCAGGGCACTTTCTGAAGCGGTGGACTTTGGTTTCAACCCTTCGCGTGGCGTCAGCCCTGTAGAGCACGAGCTCTGTCCCGTGTGTGTGAGGATCAGCTCATCTGTGACCCAGAATAAAGCACTGGAAATGCAGCACTGAAGTCATTTGTCTAATTTGAAGACTGTAGATGATGTCAAGAAATGGATTGGGGTTGAGAGCGTAAAAATATCCATACTAAAATACTAAAAATAACCAACATCATTGTGACTGCACATATATCTGCTTATTATTACAGGTTTATGTGTGGGTGAAAGTAAGTGCTTTATATTTTAGATGCTATCAGTGCAGTTATTTTGCATAAGGATAATGTTATTGCACATGAAGAGGTGTTTTCAGGCTGTCATGGCAAATAATGGAGTTAATATACGGCTTCATCAGTCATAAAAACTCTGGGGCCCGTTTGCTTTGACAGAGATGCAGTGAAATCACACCACGAACAGACAGATATTAATGCACTTCTGTCCTTCAACCCTTCATTTATGTCAAAATCATTTCAAACAGATGAGTTCTGTGAACAGCATGACTAATTATTTCATACTGCAACATTTTTGAAGCAAGTCTAAAACACACACACTAACAAACAACTAAATAAATACAATTTGATGATGGATATTTACTGTAATGTATGATTTTGTTTTTATTATCTACTGTATAACTACTTGTTTTCATTAACAGTTCTCCGAACAGTTTGAACAGAAGTTACTGTAATATTTAGAGATTCATATAGAGCAGCAGAGTACAGAAATGAGCGTTTCAGCTGTACGGTATGTTCTTTTAGAAATAGTTTTCTCAGTCTGTTTTCTGTTGTAAACTCTTTGACCAGTATTACAGGTACAGCCAATATGGCAAACACCTCAAAGCCTGTAAGCAACACAGTCCGGGTGGACCAAAGCCTGATCAGGTCACCTTAAAAACAGCTGCAAAAAACCAAAGCTGAGGTCACCACAAGAACACATCACACGCCAGTCACTGAAACACAGCTCTTTCCCTTCAGAGCTGACTGCTCAGACCACCACGCATGTTCTTCGTTATTGATGCATTTAAGCCATGTCTTTGTATAAATGTGTAATATACAGATGACTGACAAGCACACACTGACGCTGAGCACAGACTCAATCAGTGCTGCTCTTATTAAATTAAACATTAAGTCTCTCCTCTTTAACTGCTTCAATTTTCCACATCCTTTCAGCGGACTCGATGAACTTATATTATTTCATATTAAAAATGAAGCAACCCAACTATCACAATGTCACACAGCACACGGTTGCTTCAGAGCTTCCTTGCTAGGGCTCTATATGTGCAATATGTCAGGGCTTGACTGTGTTTGCTGCGGTGTGATTGGCTGTCAGAGGCAAATGTCACACTGATTCATGGAAGGAAGACACAGTGTCCAGGAAGCAGCCTCAACATGACACTGAGCTGTGAGCGAGTTCATTAAGAGCCGCTCTCTCTCTCGGTCTCTGCGCTTGTGTCTCAGTCTGTCAGTGTCCAGCCGCTTCACCGCTTTAATGATCAGCAAACATTCACAAGGACAAGCTCGTCTAATTCATCACTTAGCACTCCAGAGCAGACACATCAACACATTCACAGCTCCTATCGGATTCAACTCATTACCTGACGCGATCCTTTTCTCGAAACTTGACATTGACGTTGAAATGCGTTTTTTTAAGTTTTGACGAGTCTGTATGTGTTTTATTGTCCCGTGGCACAGAGACGTTTGTCACGTCTTCCTCTTTCTTCACCTCATACGCTCTTTTTCATTTTAATGGCTGGAGCTTATGATTTGTCCTCTTCTCTCTCTCGAGTTATAGTGGCTCGCTCTGTTCAGTCCCTCTGCTGTGGGTTTCACAGTTAAACAGCTGCACTAATAAGTGGGACACCACACGGGCAAACAGCGCTCATGTTTTCTTCAGAAAACCTAAAGCTCACTTCTTAATTCACTGTCTTGGCTTTGCTTTCAAGTTGAATCCCTGAGCTCCAGTGCTGTCGAGCAACCAGAAGCAAGTTTCATTTCAGGTCAAGTCAAATGCATTTATACAGCGCTTTTCATTGTTTCACAGCAGCTTTACAGAATAATGTCTGTAATATTATATCGCAATATCTTCGAGCCTTATAGTTGCATTTAGCAGATTAGAGCTGGATGCTTATATACTGCAGTTTACATTCAGCAGTGATATGAAGAATCCAGAAGTCTCGGGTCACACTTTATATTAGGTGACTTTAACTACTGTGTGCATTTATTGAGTTCATGTTGAATTGCAAAACGCTATTGACAGGATCAAACAGATGAGTCTGAAACACAGCAATATTTATACAACAGGCTGAAATAAATGAATCTGGCATATTCTTTCCTACTCTTATTACATAGAGATGACCACTGCTTTGGTGATCAGGAATATTTCAGACCTGCGCT
>NW_015511666.1:4407-5769 GCF_001515645.1 Sinocyclocheilus grahami | reverse complement strand
GCGGTGAGATCTCAGGTTTAACGCGCCAGTAAACCGTGCAGTATTTGTTTTACCATCCAAATGTTATACTGACCGACAGTATCCAGGAAAGCAAGTGCTCATCTTTTGAAGATATGCTATTTACAAGCGTCTCATTCCTACTCCAGGCTACATTCTGTACATTACAGAAAACTCTTTTCTATCCATCATATGAGGTGTGTTTTCTTTTCTCCTCACTATTGCTGATGCACAATCACTAAGAGAAACTCCTTCAGTTCAAGTCCAGCTTGTAGCAGTTTGCACAATACATACTGTTCTACAGAGAATATAGGCTTCAAGCCACCAGTGAACAAGCGGAAGACAAACTCTGTAGAAAGACGCTTAACTTAAAAATGTTGGAAAGAAGCACAGATGACCACCTACTTAAATATTTGATACTTTCACAGTGAAAAAAAACATGGTCCTGCTTTTAAGAATGACCTTACAGTGGAAAGCGGAGAAAGGCATGGACACAGAATGTGTGATCAGTGCTGGACTCTGCAGTCAGTGTTCTTTTGTTTGAGGGAATCAGACCCAGTTTACACTTCTCTGACCGCTTGTTTGTGGATTTCATTGAAACAATCCTCTCGTATGTCATGAGGTGTGACACTACTGAATGACGTGGCTTATGAGTGAGCGGGAACGGAAGCAAATGAAAAGGCTAGTTTTGTAATAGAGCTTCTGTCAAACACATATATGCGCTGCCAGCTCTGGTTTTGTTTCACGTGAACGTTCACACCGTCATCTACAGCTTTCAGAAGTGCAGAGGTCGCTGCAGTACTTACTGGATGTCCTCATGATCTCACTGTTTCTAAAAGAAACCAACACACCGGAGACCAGCACAGATTCACTCAGATTCAGAACAACTGCTTCAAAACTCACAACACTACTAAGGGTTATTTTTCTAGTAAAAAGCTTCAAGCTCAGGCTAATAATCAGGTATATTCGTCTTTTACTCCTTGCCTTTAGAGTTAAAAGTCCTCTTTCCTATTTGAAAGGGTCCTTTTCTTTGCCAGTTGACACCGCATAGTGAGCCTCTGCAGCAGCAAGGCTTTTTTACAGTAAACCATTCTCTGAAAACATTAATTATTCATGAGATTCATCCCTGAAACTTACTGAAAGCTACAATGAATCTTAAGTGGATTAATATACTGAATGATAATGAATTAATCGTGACTTAATGAACTGTTAACATTCATGCAATAAAAATAATCTTAATGAAAGCCGCCGATGCACCTGATAGATTGTGTGCTCATTAGTTTGTTTCATCATTAGCTCAGTAACATTGGAAGTATTTGTGGAGAATGTTTCCAATCAGGCTCGGTTTAGTTAGAAGGTAGCTGC
>NW_015511666.1:332-647 GCF_001515645.1 Sinocyclocheilus grahami | reverse complement strand
CTTAACAGAGATTAAAATAGGAAACCAATGTTAGAAATGCAATAATAATTCACAATATTTTTCAAAAATAAGTATTTTTGATCAAATAAATACAGCCTTGATGAGCAGAAGAAACTCCATAAAAGACATGAAGGACACTTGATATCATGGAGAGGTGTGCTAGTACATCTCTAAGGGACCGGACGTATGATTTCGACCTGCTGGATGGAAATATCCGCATTCACCTAAAGAGGGAGCATATCTAGAGATCTGGGGGCTTGCTGACGTTCAGATGGATTTCTGTAACGCTGCATTGAAACAGTGTGTACTAAGAAG
>NW_015511666.1:0-322 GCF_001515645.1 Sinocyclocheilus grahami | reverse complement strand
GCTGGAAACTGTTGCTGCTTCATATTTCTTTGGGACCTGTGATAATTATTTCAGGGTTCTTTGATAAATAAAACGTTGAAAAGAACAGTGTTTATTCAAAATATAAATGTTGTGTTACAGTATACACTACTATTCAAAAGTTTGGGGTCAGTGTTTTTTTTTTAAAGAAATTAATACTTTTTTTCAGCAAGGATGTGTTAATGGAAAAAAGTGATAGTAAACTTTTAATGTTAGAAAAGATTTCTATTTTAACTTTTTATTCATCAAAGAATCCTGAAAAAACGTATCACGGGTTCCAAAACAATATGAAGCAGCAACAGTT
>NW_015511665.1:8313-9890 GCF_001515645.1 Sinocyclocheilus grahami | reverse complement strand
TTACATGTCATTAACTAACTGCATGATTTTTACTGTACATTTCTGGCATATGGACATCAACTTGACATGTCACCACTGATAGGCTACTATTAAATATAATGTAGAAACTTAAATTTTCTATAAAGCTGCTTTGCAACAATATGCATCGTGAAAAGCGCTATACAAATAAACGTAAATTGAACTGAATCGAATGTTTATATATGAATATGTAGGCTAAGTATATGTAAAGTATGTATATACAGCATGTAGCCATATCGCAACCCATTTAATGCCTGATACCTATTCAGGTATCTTTTTTTTTCCAACGTAAAAGGTCAATAACTGTACCCACAAAGCTGTTCTGACTGTTTGTCTGTAAATGTGTGTCAGTGTTCCATAATGATCAATAAAAATAAAGTAGTAAAACAGTCATGCTATGTTGTTACATAAATGACTTTACATGATTGATTCGGGAATGGAGCCTCAAGGGCTGGAATTGCCCACCCCTGAGACTGAAGACAAGACAGTTCAGCAGAGTGAAAATGTATTTCCCTCAATTTTAGGGCACAGACATGTCATACATGCAGCATATTTTGCATATTACATATTATTTTGCATTAAATAAATCATAGGAAACGAGGAAGCATCAATTTACAAAAAGTCTTTCATCTCTCAGCAACACAAACTTTTAAAGATTCTTACAAAGAACTTAAAATCAATTGCAATTGCAAGTGTAGAAAACCTAAACAAAAAGTACAATGTAAACTCTGTACTCTCTCTCATTTTGTTTGTCATGCCAATAATGCTAATTTGTATTCAATTGGAATTGCAGAGACACTTTGAAATAAAATACCACTCACTTGTTTTGCAGCACACACGTATGCCACATCCACTCAGAGAGAGAGAGAGAGAACAAGACAGAGAAAGCCAGAGAGAGAGAGAGTATATATATGTGTGCACAGTGTGTGTATTGTGTCTGACCTCAGTGTGTTTCCGTACTGTCCATCAGAGTGACCCTCGGTATGTGTCTTATATAATGTGTATGTGTAAGAGCAGTGGGGAGAGCACACATCCTTGTGGAGCAGCAGTGCTGATTGTACAGGTGTTGCATGTGAATTTTCCCAGCCCCACTAACTGCTGCCTGTCTGTCAGAAAGATGGTGATCCACTGACAGATAGAGGTGAAGTACTGGAACAGATGACGAGAAACTAGCTCTTTTTTTTCAGAATATATGATTTATTGAGTCCCAAACGTAAGACTAAGAATTTTTTTTAAAGAAAATATTTTTAAGATATTAAGATAATCTTTTAACTAAAAGTTTAACCAAACTCTCCTTAGCTTGTGTTCTGTACCCAGTGTGCACTGAGAAATGTTTGGCGTTATGTGCTATTATTTGAGCTACAGGAACACACAATAACATTGGCGCAACATTACACCCACCAGTATTATTCCATGTTCACTCTTCCTCCTGCACAAAATTACTGTATCTTGATGTTGCAAATGTGGCTGTGGTCAAACATATTGTGTGAAAAGTGACATGCATGCCAGTAACTGATAGGAGGAAGTGTGTTGAAGAACACATCATACACAGCAAAATT
>NW_015511665.1:2216-3243 GCF_001515645.1 Sinocyclocheilus grahami | reverse complement strand
GCATTTAACCTCTAGTTTAACATGTTCACTGAGGGTGAGGGACACGGTGTTCTTTTGGATCCTCAGCCTCAACTCCCTGTCCTCCTCTAAGAATTGCTCCTCCAAGGCACTCGCTCTTTTCATATGCAATGGAGGAATGGTCTCCTCCATTTTCTCTCCTTCTCAGATTCCTCCGTTTCCTGGTGCTCTATGTCTGTCTGCTCATCTGACAGCCCTGTTGTTGGTCCTCTCACATTGACCTCAACAGCTTTCCTCCTCAGCCTGTCCCGAGTTGCATCACTCACTGACCTCCCTTTAAATCTGGGGTCCATTGCTGTGGCCTAATGCAGGAAGGCTTGGATGTCATCGTCCTGATAGTGCTGGGAGAGGTTCTCCCACACCTTCCTTCTCTTTGATGGATGTTACAAACATTGTATCTTCATCCTTCATAGTAAAATGATCTTACAGTTTTTGGAGGATGGGTATGATCTGTCCACAGTGCGGATGTATAGAGCACTCTCATATATTATTATTGAATTATTGTGTTGCGGTTTATTTTATTGTGGAGTGATGGGACTAATATACTGCTGTTTTAAAATTCTACTGTATCCTACTATATTTAATATAACTCTGTATATATACCGGCAGACTTACCTAAAACAGTTGGACTCCACTGTTGCAAAGGGATGTAGGCCTTTCACTATGAACTTGGTCAAGGCTACGTGGCACTCATTCACCCGCTCCTCAGGCATCCTCCCACTAGCTGCCAGTGTGAAGGGGCTTTGGGCTTGTCTTTTGCTTGGACCAGACGCAGGAGGAGTGGGTTGGTTCACTGTAACTGCAGCTTTAACAAAAAAAGTTGCAATATGCAGCTAAACAATCAGCTGTGGCAAATGTTTACATTTTATCATGAACACAATCACATAATTTAGTTAACTCTGTTTGGGCTTAAAAGTAATACAGGTTTGGAGCCTATTGCAATGTACCCTAAAAAATAAAAGTGTGTGTATTTCATCACTTCGAATTAATATTTAGGTAAGATCTGCTT
>NW_015511665.1:0-877 GCF_001515645.1 Sinocyclocheilus grahami | reverse complement strand
GGTAAGTTAACCATGCTCTCTGGAATACACCCCAGGTGTAAAAGAGTTTTCCCACGAAATCTCATGAAGCAGCATCACCAAGGCTTTCTGTCAGACCACATCTGCAGTTTCTTCAGCAGAGAGCAGGAAACACACACCCAGTGGTTTCTCAGCTCACTCGCTTTAGCCACAGTCTGTCCTGAGAGAGAGAGAAGTCTCTTCAACAAAGTCCCGTTTCCAGCAAACAGCCTCCTTCTGTGTCTTACTGTACATGTTCACTTAAATGATCAAATTAAATTAATTCAACAACACACTTCATTCACATGCTTCCATTCAAATATAGGAAAATAAAATCAACTCTAGCCAATAGATCTCAATGATGTGATCATATAGTGATTTAATAGCTCTTTTATGCTCAGGTGCATAATTTTGTGTAGGGGGTCTACTAGAATAGGTATATATGATTTCATGCTGAAAAAATTCAAATGAAATAAGAAGGCTGTGTTTGTTAAAACCATAATTGCAATTGCACAGGCTGATTCTAGATGGTTATGTAAGTGCTGCATGACGTTGACTTGTTTAACAAGTGTGTATTTAACATTCGAGTCGAATTCCCACAGGTGTGTTCAGCGGGTTTAGTTGAATCAGGGGCTGCTTCTGAAATCACACACTTCCCTACTGTATAGTAGCTGAAATAAACATGTGACAGAAGAAGTATGTCTGAAATCACAGTACTCGTGAAAGAGTAGGCGAAGTCCCCAGATGACCTACTGCTTCCAGCGTGATTCTGAAGTGTCATTTACTTTAGTACATTTTTGAAATATTGGTACTTTTAAAAGTAGATTTAAAGGTGGGTTCTTTTACTTTAACTTAAGTACATTTCTTATTAAAAGACGTT
>NW_015511664.1:8497-9891 GCF_001515645.1 Sinocyclocheilus grahami | reverse complement strand
TGTTCATGGATCAAGTCTTGATATATTTTCAGATGAATTAGAGGACTTTGACATACACCGCTCAACTTTGGACTTGTGGGGAACTGTTCTCATACGGGCCAGTCTTCTTTTCGGGGCCACCATCGGGGTGTTCTATAACAGGACTGATGGTCCACAGAGGGTTTCAAACCTGGGGACGCTGGCTTCTTTTATATGCCTTACCAACATGACTTATGCTCTTGCCAAGTTGTTGATGCTTTCCGAGGAGGGAGCTCTGATGTATGACCCCTGGTTCCTAAGTTTGTTCTCCTGGACGTGTGCATCAGCAATAGGCATCATGATCTCATGGAAGCTGCTGTCACAGACTCCCAATTCTGTATCTGAAAGAGAGGACAGCGAGGAGACGGAGAGGCTGGTTGATGGTATCGAGACCGAAGATGAGTCCAGTAAGAAGAGCAGAAAATCAAAGAAAGAGCACCCCCATTCAGGGGCCACAATCAGCCGTCTCTTGTCGTACTGTAAGAAGGACTCTGGTTTGCTGACCATTGCTCTCTTCTTTCTTCTCCTCTCTGCTGTGTGTAAGTTGACTCTCACAGTTATCACTTAAATATTCTAGGAAATGTGGTGAATCATGTAAACATATCATAATTCAAGTGATATTTCAGGAGTTAATCTTTTTTTTCTGTCATTTGTGTTGAGCTGTAAGTTTGGCTAATGTTGCCAGCAGTCACTCAATATAGAGTAAATGTACAATAAGGTTGTATATGTTAGCATTATTTAACACAACAACCAACAATGCTTTTTATGGACTAAGAAGGAACTTTAATATGATACATGATGCAGTAAAGATTGTTACTGCATAATACCTTATTGTAAAGTGATATGAAATGTATTTTAATTAAATCTGTAAATCTAGTTTTTGAGAGTTTGGACTAGAATGGAAGATTGAAATGTTTTAGAGAATTTGTTGTTAAGTAATCAAAACACACACTTGCTCTCTTTTTTTTTTATAACGTATGCTCATCAAGGCTGCATTTATTTGATCAAAAATAAAGCAAAACAGTAATATAGTTAAATATTATTACAATTTAAAATAACAGTTTCTATTTTGAAATAATTTTAAATGTAATTTATTCCTGTGATGGCAAAGTTGAATTTTCAGCAGCCATTACTCCAGTGTTTAGTGTCACATGATCGTTCAGAAAGGTCTTTACTGCTGCTTTTGATCAGTTCAATGTATCCTTGCTTAAAAAAGTATCAATTCTTTCAATCAATCAATCAATCAATCAATCAATATAAAAAAATCTTACTGACAGCAAACTTCTGAACAGTAGGGTATATAAAAGTTTTTATATACCTTATTATATACCTTACCTACAGGTGCATCTCAATAAATTAGAATGTCGTGGAAAAGT
>NW_015511664.1:0-877 GCF_001515645.1 Sinocyclocheilus grahami | reverse complement strand
TTTTTTTTTTTTGCAATTAAAAGATTTTATAAAAAAATAAGTATGTTATCACTTTTATGCAGTGCGATGCAGAAGTGTATGATTGACATATTTTGAAAGACATGTAAGAAATGTAATTATCATTTTGGAGAAAGTTCGTGAGCATCAAATGAAAAAGCCCTCACCGGTTGACGTCACGCATCTCCTCCTGTCGTCTTCCGGCTGAAAAGAAGAGCTTTGCCCAGTCCGACCGCGATCCACAGACAGCAAAGTGTGAAAGACACCGCTGTGCCAGACATGGCTGGCTTTGAGAATAAGTTGAGCTCTTATACCTTAACTCAGTTAAACGAACTGCTCGAGGACGACGAAACGCTCAACAAATTTATCGACGACTCGGAAGAGGTAAGTTTCCTTTTCTCGTGAAGAGCGTCGCGAAGTTACCGTGGCGAGTTGATGAGTAAGTTATTTGAAACCGCACCATTTTATACAGAGGTAGGCCGTGTTTATTTTTATTCTTTAAAATGGTTTGTTTTAGAATTACGAGGTTATCGCATTTTATTGGGAACCGTTTAAATTTAAACGTTTCTGCGCGCGACTTCAGTTTTGTTTGTTTTTGACGTCGCGGAATATGACTAACGTTAAGTGTAATGCTGTCATTCGTTAAACAACATATTTTCAGTTAAGACTAAAAAAGTGACCTTATCACGGAAGCAGAAACTGGTCAACCGACCGTATAAAATAATGCCCATGACTTAGGAATATGCATTTCCCCTATAGAATCTGTTTTGTTTGTATTTCACCCATCAGTGATGCAAGTCATTTTCTCGTGATCCTCTTTTGTAGAAATTACTCGCGTTGGACTTGTGTATTTTCTATTTTTATTAGTAATGTATTTTTT
>NW_015511663.1:6279-9891 GCF_001515645.1 Sinocyclocheilus grahami | reverse complement strand
CAGAGATTAAGAGGTCTGTAAGGAATCTCTGAAAGTCTGTTCTTTCTTTGTCAATCTTTCATTTTGGTTTCAGTGGGTGCACAACATATTGGAGAAGAAAGCCGAGGCTGATCGGATTGTTTTCGAGGATCCAGATCCCGATACTGGTTTTGTTTTGTTGCCCGATTTCAAGTGGGATCAAAAGCAGGTAAATTTGAGGTGAATCAGTGTCATATTATTTAAGGGTGAATAAAAGGCCAGTGAAAAACAATGAATGTTTCCTTTCCTCTCCAGCTACAAGACCTGTATTTGATTGCTATCGTCCACCGGAGGGATGTTAAAAGTTTAAGGGATCTTACATCAGAGCACCTGCCGTTACTCACAAACATTCGCAGTAAAGGAGAGGTGAGTAATGGATCATATGAAAATCGAAATGATTTTTCAAAGTTGTAATTAAAACAAAGATTAATGCAATGCATTTGACAAGAAAATACTATTTCAGTCTTTCTTCTTCAAAGGTGATTCAATGTTTTATTTGCTGTTTCTTTGAAAATAATTGTGTTAATTGTTCCTAGCAGTTTCTGAGTGAGAATTGTTTCTACATCCTTTTTTTTTAGTGTACAAATGACTTTCTTCACAATGAAGTAGAGTTGTGGTTCTGTTGTCCACTAGATGTCACTGGTGATCTGAACATGTAAACCACTCTTTTGCCTTGTCCAAATACCCACACTTGTGGTCTTTACACTTGACTACTTATATGACGTATTTCCTGTATTTGATCAAGTGTTCAAGTGAACATGAAGACCACAAGTGTGTGTACAACTTTTCATTACCTGATGGGACACACTTATAGTGTTGTAAAAATGCAAATTGTTTACAGAGTTGTATTATTATTTTCAATACTTACTGCGTTTTAAAATCAACTTCTAAATGTCTGTTCAGTAGTCCCTATAGATGCCAATTTAATTAAGTGATAAAAAGCAGTTGCAAATGTTGTACGAAAATAAATAGACTAATCTTTGCAGCAATAAAAATGTGTAGCACTTTGTTTTACTACCAAATTATATGTAATATCTTATTATTATTCATATTTAACTTGCATTGGAAAGGTTTCCGTGACCTCTCCCGCGATCTTGGCAAAAAGTCTCACGATTTATTTCCAGAACATGATGCATGATGGGATACACTAACCAAGGGGACAGTCTGCTTGTCCACTGTCTGCTTGCTTTTTAAAAACACTTGGTGTAGTGGTTACCACATGTGCTCTAGATATTTTGAGCTGTAGTGATCCTGTGGAAAACACCGGTTCGATTCCAGCCTGCAACATGTTGCAATCTCAACCCAAAATCCCTAAAACAAAATACCAACACTATGAAAATCACAACACTGGGTTTTTCCAAGTGCATTTGTGAGCTGTAGCGTGGCTGCATACATCAAATTCAAATTCAAGTCTCGTCTATATCTACAGTCTATATCTACAGGACGCCATTCAGCAGCAGTACGGCATCCCTCAGAGGAAACTGCGCATGTATCTCCACTATCAGCCATCATACTATCACCTCCACGTCCATTTCACCTCTCTTGAGTTCGACGCTCCAGGTTGTAGAGTGGAAAGAGCCCACTTGCTTTCTGATGTCATTCAGAACTTGCAGGCAGATTCCAGTTACTATCGCAACCGCAGCCTGGCGTTCCCGCTGCGGGCCGATGATGGTTTGCTCCTCAGGTTTAAAGAGGCTGGGAAACTCTAGAGACCTGATTTTTGGGAACCTTTTTTATTTTATAAATGTTAAGTACCTGTACACTGCTAACCAGTTTTGAAAAGATTTATTATTACTGTATACATTCAATGTAATATGGTCCTGTTTTGACCTTTGTCTAAAACCGGTTCGATTTTGTCATCACCTGCATTTTTATTAAAGTACTGATTGTTTTTAAATTGTTCGGTTGTGTAATGTCTGTTTTTCATGCTGTGGTTGATCATGTGGACGCAACCCAAATTCATCACCCAAAACCCCAATTGTTTCATCAGGCTGTGCACCTGTCTGTGGTGCGACATGGAAATTCATTTTAAAGCAGAATTTGAGCCAGTGGGGCCCCAGGCCTTTTTCTTTGAGGTTTTAGGGATCCTTTGAAGAGATTTGGCTGTGACTGACAGAGCAGCAGGCTGCAATGAAGCTTCTGCACTGTTTTTAATTCTTCTGAAGAAATGAACAAAACCTAGTGGTTTAATATTAGTCCAAGACGCATGAAGAGTAAAATATGAGTGCAACACACCTGGTACAGTTTCTGCTTTCCAGAAAGTTCAGCTGCAGTGAGGTGTATAGAATTTTCTTAACAAACATAGTTCTTTGGTTTGGAGCTCATTGTAAATCCAGGGCTAGAGAGAAAGAAAAAGACCAAAACCCCTTGAAGAAAAAAGACTGACTGTTCAAAGTTTGTTTATGTGCTGCTTGTTTATGTGGAGTTTTTAAAGAAGATGTCACTACTTTACATTATACAATCACAGTCTTACAATGCCCTCTATTCACAGGAAATCACAAAACACGATAGAATTATTTCTGTTGGGATATCGGCTCAAGCAATACTCTTTAAAAGGACAGTTCACCTGAAAATGAAAGTTGTCATGAGTCCTAATCTGTATTTTGGCCTGTTTTCTTACAAAAATCTATTGTACGGATTTAGATGACTTTGAATATAGCACTCAAATTGACTGTGTTTTTGGTCTATTTGGACCTAAATGGCCATTAGTTTTGAATCTGTTAATTTTTTTGTGTTCCACAGAAGGCGTTGGTTCTGGCTAAAATACGAGTCCTCTATCCTATGGTTTTCTCTTGTGGAAAAAGTTGTCTCATCTGAATCAGGAGAAAAATATTCACAGATCAAACACCGTTTACAAGAGAAAATGGTTCTAAACAAATATAGAACAAGTGATGGACTTTTTCCACTGGAGGAAGTGTTATTATGGATTATGGACTCATATTCTGTCCAGAAGCAACAATTTAAAGTTAAAACGCCTTGATGGATTTGTTTCTTACAAACATACAGCTTTTCGCTTCACATCTTGGATGGCCTGAGGGTTGAGTACATTTTTAGTTTTGGGTTAACTATATCTTTTAAGCTTCACATTCAGATCGACCTACTTGATTCATATTGAGATGATTTATAAGTTAGAGACTCTGTCATCTTTGTGTTTTTCCTCTAATGCATTTGAAGCATGCCATAAATCCCTTTGGAGAAGGCCCTTAGCATTGGTACTGGTACAATTATAACTAATTGCTTTCTTTCCTTAAGGGTTTTGTTGCATGGCCACTGCTAATTTCAGTGTTGTCACTATAACTAAATCACTCATGTGCTCCCACTCATGTGGCTTCAGTTCCTTGTTACATTTTCATTAATTCTAAGTAATTACCAGGTCTTATTCAATCTTGCTGCCAAACATATCACAGCAGATAAGTAATATTTAGACAGAAAATTCCAGAGAAGAATGTAAAAGTCCTTAAGAGATTTTAAATGGCCTTACGGAGGCTCTTCAGAACAATTACATAATTATGCCACACAAGTGCTGCTGTCAAATAGAGCCACTCCATCTCCATATCACTGTGCTCTGCTCTCCAGTTCAGAACAATGTGTTTT
>NW_015511663.1:4182-4961 GCF_001515645.1 Sinocyclocheilus grahami | reverse complement strand
TAGCTGGCCAATCAGAGCACACCTTGCTTTTCAGACCGATGAGCTAGAGGAGAAACAATACTGTACAGTTTGTGGAAAATAATGTGTTTTTGAACCTTTAACCACATAAACATTTCATTACACTAAATACACAAAATAATGTTTTTTTTTAGCAATGTCATGTAAAACGCACTGTCTTAACTGTGTAAGGGAAACAGGTCAATTTAGCTCAAAGGGAATCATTTAAGATTTTAAAGGGAATTTGGACAATCACTGTTTTACGGCTGATCACTGAGTCGGCCAGCGATTCATTGAACGAACCGCACAACATCAACTCTGCAATGGATATTAATATCCAAAGTATAGTGAAAACACTATTTATTAGCACAGTAACAAGATCGGCAGTTTAAGACATTAATTTGCAAGCACAAAACAAAAGATACTGCTCTTTTCAATATAAATAAGGATTTATTGGATAAATCTAAGACCTATAACTAATCTAACACATAAACACACGCATTCACACAAGTTGCAGAAAGACAGAAAGTGAGGAAATAATTAGTTTAAGAGAATGAAAATGTGAAATCCCAAGTTTACAGCAATATGTGCAATTGCATAGATCTGAACAACCATCAATCACTTAATTAACCCTCGCATTGAGTTCCTCAATGAGGTTAAAATTTATATTAAATGCACCAGTTCAGCTAGGATCTGGAGGTACTTCAGTTGCGTGTCCAGGGTTCCCTTTGTTGCGGTCCTTGCAGAAAAGGGGGTTTCCCGCGGTCGCTGATTGGCTGGAA
>NW_015511663.1:0-3612 GCF_001515645.1 Sinocyclocheilus grahami | reverse complement strand
CAGAGATTAAGAGGTCTGTAAGGAATCTCTGAAAGTCTGTTCTTTCTTTGTCAATCTTTCATTTTGGTTTCAGTGGGTGCACAACATATTGGAGAAGAAAGCCGAGGCTGATCGGATTGTTTTCGAGGATCCAGATCCCGATACTGGTTTTGTTTTGTTGCCCGATTTCAAGTGGGATCAAAAGCAGGTAAATTTGAGGTGAATCAGTGTCATATTATTTAAGGGTGAATAAAAGGCCAGTGAAAAACAATGAATGTTTCCTTTCCTCTCCAGCTACAAGACCTGTATTTGATTGCTATCGTCCACCGGAGGGATGTTAAAAGTTTAAGGGATCTTACATCAGAGCACCTGCCGTTACTCACAAACATTCGCAGTAAAGGAGAGGTGAGTAATGGATCATATGAAAATCGAAATGATTTTTCAAAGTTGTAATTAAAACAAAGATTAATGCAATGCATTTGACAAGAAAATACTATTTCAGTCTTTCTTCTTCAAAGGTGATTCAATGTTTTATTTGCTGTTTCTTTGAAAATAATTGTGTTAATTGTTCCTAGCAGTTTCTGAGTGAGAATTGTTTCTACATCCTTTTTTTTTAGTGTACAAATGACTTTCTTCACAATGAAGTAGAGTTGTGGTTCTGTTGTCCACTAGATGTCACTGGTGATCTGAACATGTAAACCACTCTTTTGCCTTGTCCAAATACCCACACTTGTGGTCTTTACACTTGACTACTTATATGACGTATTTCCTGTATTTGATCAAGTGTTCAAGTGAACATGAAGACCACAAGTGTGTGTACAACTTTTCATTACCTGATGGGACACACTTATAGTGTTGTAAAAATGCAAATTGTTTACAGAGTTGTATTATTATTTTCAATACTTACTGCGTTTTAAAATCAACTTCTAAATGTCTGTTCAGTAGTCCCTATAGATGCCAATTTAATTAAGTGATAAAAAGCAGTTGCAAATGTTGTACGAAAATAAATAGACTAATCTTTGCAGCAATAAAAATGTGTAGCACTTTGTTTTACTACCAAATTATATGTAATATCTTATTATTATTCATATTTAACTTGCATTGGAAAGGTTTCCGTGACCTCTCCCGCGATCTTGGCAAAAAGTCTCACGATTTATTTCCAGAACATGATGCATGATGGGATACACTAACCAAGGGGACAGTCTGCTTGTCCACTGTCTGCTTGCTTTTTAAAAACACTTGGTGTAGTGGTTACCACATGTGCTCTAGATATTTTGAGCTGTAGTGATCCTGTGGAAAACACCGGTTCGATTCCAGCCTGCAACATGTTGCAATCTCAACCCAAAATCCCTAAAACAAAATACCAACACTATGAAAATCACAACACTGGGTTTTTCCAAGTGCATTTGTGAGCTGTAGCGTGGCTGCATACATCAAATTCAAATTCAAGTCTCGTCTATATCTACAGTCTATATCTACAGGACGCCATTCAGCAGCAGTACGGCATCCCTCAGAGGAAACTGCGCATGTATCTCCACTATCAGCCATCATACTATCACCTCCACGTCCATTTCACCTCTCTTGAGTTCGACGCTCCAGGTTGTAGAGTGGAAAGAGCCCACTTGCTTTCTGATGTCATTCAGAACTTGCAGGCAGATTCCAGTTACTATCGCAACCGCAGCCTGGCGTTCCCGCTGCGGGCCGATGATGGTTTGCTCCTCAGGTTTAAAGAGGCTGGGAAACTCTAGAGACCTGATTTTTGGGAACCTTTTTTATTTTATAAATGTTAAGTACCTGTACACTGCTAACCAGTTTTGAAAAGATTTATTATTACTGTATACATTCAATGTAATATGGTCCTGTTTTGACCTTTGTCTAAAACCGGTTCGATTTTGTCATCACCTGCATTTTTATTAAAGTACTGATTGTTTTTAAATTGTTCGGTTGTGTAATGTCTGTTTTTCATGCTGTGGTTGATCATGTGGACGCAACCCAAATTCATCACCCAAAACCCCAATTGTTTCATCAGGCTGTGCACCTGTCTGTGGTGCGACATGGAAATTCATTTTAAAGCAGAATTTGAGCCAGTGGGGCCCCAGGCCTTTTTCTTTGAGGTTTTAGGGATCCTTTGAAGAGATTTGGCTGTGACTGACAGAGCAGCAGGCTGCAATGAAGCTTCTGCACTGTTTTTAATTCTTCTGAAGAAATGAACAAAACCTAGTGGTTTAATATTAGTCCAAGACGCATGAAGAGTAAAATATGAGTGCAACACACCTGGTACAGTTTCTGCTTTCCAGAAAGTTCAGCTGCAGTGAGGTGTATAGAATTTTCTTAACAAACATAGTTCTTTGGTTTGGAGCTCATTGTAAATCCAGGGCTAGAGAGAAAGAAAAAGACCAAAACCCCTTGAAGAAAAAAGACTGACTGTTCAAAGTTTGTTTATGTGCTGCTTGTTTATGTGGAGTTTTTAAAGAAGATGTCACTACTTTACATTATACAATCACAGTCTTACAATGCCCTCTATTCACAGGAAATCACAAAACACGATAGAATTATTTCTGTTGGGATATCGGCTCAAGCAATACTCTTTAAAAGGACAGTTCACCTGAAAATGAAAGTTGTCATGAGTCCTAATCTGTATTTTGGCCTGTTTTCTTACAAAAATCTATTGTACGGATTTAGATGACTTTGAATATAGCACTCAAATTGACTGTGTTTTTGGTCTATTTGGACCTAAATGGCCATTAGTTTTGAATCTGTTAATTTTTTTGTGTTCCACAGAAGGCGTTGGTTCTGGCTAAAATACGAGTCCTCTATCCTATGGTTTTCTCTTGTGGAAAAAGTTGTCTCATCTGAATCAGGAGAAAAATATTCACAGATCAAACACCGTTTACAAGAGAAAATGGTTCTAAACAAATATAGAACAAGTGATGGACTTTTTCCACTGGAGGAAGTGTTATTATGGATTATGGACTCATATTCTGTCCAGAAGCAACAATTTAAAGTTAAAACGCCTTGATGGATTTGTTTCTTACAAACATACAGCTTTTCGCTTCACATCTTGGATGGCCTGAGGGTTGAGTACATTTTTAGTTTTGGGTTAACTATATCTTTTAAGCTTCACATTCAGATCGACCTACTTGATTCATATTGAGATGATTTATAAGTTAGAGACTCTGTCATCTTTGTGTTTTTCCTCTAATGCATTTGAAGCATGCCATAAATCCCTTTGGAGAAGGCCCTTAGCATTGGTACTGGTACAATTATAACTAATTGCTTTCTTTCCTTAAGGGTTTTGTTGCATGGCCACTGCTAATTTCAGTGTTGTCACTATAACTAAATCACTCATGTGCTCCCACTCATGTGGCTTCAGTTCCTTGTTACATTTTCATTAATTCTAAGTAATTACCAGGTCTTATTCAATCTTGCTGCCAAACATATCACAGCAGATAAGTAATATTTAGACAGAAAATTCCAGAGAAGAATGTAAAAGTCCTTAAGAGATTTTAAATGGCCTTACGGAGGCTCTTCAGAACAATTACATAATTATGCCACACAAGTGCTGCTGTCAAATAGAGCCACTCCATCTCCATATCACTGTGCTCTGCTCTCCAGTTCAGAACAATGTGTTTT
>NW_015511662.1:8905-9892 GCF_001515645.1 Sinocyclocheilus grahami | reverse complement strand
CTTTATCACTTTTAAATTAATTTAAAGCATCCTCACAGAATAAATGTAATTAATGTAATTCAGCAGCAAATCAGCATATTAAAATGATTTCTGAAGGATCATATGACACTAAAGAATGGAGTAATGATGCTGAAAATTCAACTTTGCCATCACAGGTATAAATTACATTGTAAAATACTTTCAAAAAGAAAACAGATTAATTATAGGTAATACTTACAGTACATTTAGCAAATTTAGTTTAGTTTGTTTGTCATAACCCATAAATTTATGTTATACCACACATCAGGACCCAGGAAATCACAAGTAAAGAAAAATCTTACACTTCTACTGTACTAAATCTCTCATTTTGACATACACTTATAGACACAATAATTAAGCCACACCCACTCTATGTAGTTGCTTTCCCCTTCAGTGTGAAAATAAGTGCTTCTAACTGGGCAAAATTCCATTAAATTCTGTATATATAGATCGCTGTTCCTGACATCTTTCAGACCAAATGCTTATATGCAGGATGTAGAAGCCGAAACCGCAGAATTCTGATGAGCCTGTTACCCTGTGACCCTGCCGAGGCAACGTTCACCTAAATCAATATGTCCATTTGCTCATGGTAACACCCATCAACTTAAAAGGTGGCAGCAGTAAAAATATTAGCAATGTGGTTTCTAAAAATACCACATGGATTTCAATACCTGATTCTGGAGCATGCATTTTAATACAAATTAATTACAATAGTGAAGGGGAGTCATAATTTACAACGCCAATGAAATGTGTTTTGTTCCTAAAATAGTTTTCAAAGCAGCTTAAAATTTCTGGAAAAGCCTTTTGTCCACAGTCTTGAAAGCAATATGTTTCAATTAGTAAGCAAGCTGTTCTGAGTTTAAAGGCTGTTGTGATTTTCTGGGTTTGCTATTTTGCATAAGGTGACTTTTCAGGTAGTTAAATGTTTTTTTAATAAATAAGCCAGAAACATACATGCATGCATAAATA
>NW_015511662.1:6177-8083 GCF_001515645.1 Sinocyclocheilus grahami | reverse complement strand
AATCAATCAATCAATCACATGAAATGTAGTAACCATTGCAATCAGTAAAAACATTTTTAAAAAGTGTTATAATATGATAATGACTTTAAATTATGACACTATAAAAACATGTAACAAAACATTAACATTTACATTTACAAATCATTTACCAACAATTACAACTTGTTTTTTATGCTTTTGGAAATGGATCTTTACTATTCATAGGCTTATTGTTTTGCATAAGACTTATTTTGGGTAAAATGTATGTGCAGGTAAAAACTAATTGTTGCACTTGTTCAGTTGTCTCCTTATTTTATTTATTTATTTATTATTTATTTATTTATTTTTCATATCGATGCATACCATACTTTCACCCACATGGTCAAGATGTGTGTGTGTGGGAAATACTGCATTTAAAATTGTATGCAAAACAATCCGCTCCGTATTCAGGCCCTGTTATATAGTACATACAAACAGTATTGCTGTAATTTAACAAGAATCGTAAAACTAATAATGACATCTCTTTTGATAATTGATGATAATAGTGCTCTGCTCTAGATGTGTCATGCAAGACACGAGTGCAACAGTCAAACATGTTCATCTAGAAAAGCAATTTGTACGACTCCTTGGTGCTGAACAAGAGTTCCTAAAAATAATAAGCCATGAGAGATATTAAAGTGATTTCATACTGTAGGCCTACAGTCAGCCAGTCATTCAAAATAAGCTCCCAACAGAGTGATCGAGTATCACCCAGAAGGGGATTATTTTGCAATAAGGACAGTCTGATTCCACATTACCCTGCTTATTAGATGTCTGCTTGTTAAATAAATATGTGGGCATGAAACATTGAAATTCAAATTATTTAAAAATGTTACCTATGTATTGTCCTAAAACTTCCGCAAAAAAAGTACAAAATAATTAAACTTGCAACAGAACATACACTGTATCAATAGACTTTAGTCAGGTTATCACAGGAAAGAAAATGAGGATGTGAGGGATAGAAATACAGTGCGTTCAATGGACTGTACAGCTGTTTAACAACATACAGATTAGTTAGCTGACGAAACATCTTTGCAAAAAAAAAAAAAAAACCTTTCAGATGACAAAAACCCAATAAAATTATTTTGAAAGTTCTAATTAAACTTTACATTATCTAGGACCTGTATATAGTGAATGTGTAATGTATGGTCGATGAAGGAGGCAAAGAGGATTCAAATGCAGCTCTTTAGGTTCATTCAACAAAAACACAAAATCAGAGCAGGGCAAAAAACAAGGCAAGGCAACGCCAAGCAAAAACAAGACAGGATCAAGGCTAGACCAAGGGCCTATGAAACAGCCATTGAGGAATAACACCAGACGAAGGACCAGGGCAAACACAGGGGTATATAAACACAAGGGGTTATTGGCAAACAAGACACCCCTGGAAACAATCAGGAACTAATCAACAGGAAAGACTACAAATAAAGCACAGGAACCACTTAACATGAAAGTGTTTTTTTTTGTATTGTTAGATATTTGAGTTGTTCAAGTTAAAAACCAATACTAACATTTAAAACATTAAAATAAAATAAAATAAAAAATCCTGTTGTGACCAACTCGCAATAATTCTTGGGATAGTCTGGGCCATGGAGAATCCATTTGTTGTATCCTTCATGACCCAGGAAATAAAGGACACATGTCAAGGCTGCATTTAATGTAGCCTTCGACATGGAAAAGCCTTTGTCGCTCCACTGTGATGTATTCAATGAAGGATGCAACCCCAAAACTGGGACACAAAGGTGTGATGTTAAGCACCATACCAATGTAAAAATCAAAGATTCTATGAATGATCACTGAAGGTCAGGTGAACAATGCTTACCAAAAACAAGGTGAAAATATTTCTGAAAATAATCTTTTAATGGGAATTTTGAGTATTATTTTAGATGCT
>NW_015511662.1:4561-5462 GCF_001515645.1 Sinocyclocheilus grahami | reverse complement strand
TTTTTTTTTAAATCATACATCATCTTCCTTTGGTCTCCTCTGGATTGTCATGAGCCGTCATCAGTGCCACTGAACCTTGAACCAGTCTTCAGATAAGGGATTTCAGTCTACTGCATAAGTGCACAGCACCCTCGGACTGCAAATGAAGGCTGACGAGACATACAGGCTTCCATGTCAAATACTCATCAGAAAGCATGACACATGTCTTTTCTTTGAAAAGGCCATCGGCTCTGCTTTAGATTCAGTGGTAAGAGATAGGGTTTTAAAACAATAGACTATTCAGTGCCATTCCACGCTTCCTGCTAAAATCAGTTCGGTTTCATATTTAGCACATTTGGAGTAAATAAAGTGTGCAAATGTGAACCAAACACATGCATCTAAGTGGACAGCAAATATACTTTTATAGTAAGAATTTCAGTTAATTCTCCCTACATACTGATAAAATAAAAAAATTCAAACTAGCCACAAATTTTCATTATTTGCATTGGCACTCAAGATACAAATGGAATTCTACCACAGCAATCTACGGATGGTCCATCCGGTCAATCCCTATCAGCATAATATGTTATTCTCTTTCCTATTTGATGACTCAATGCTATTCCTGCTGATATTTCTTCTGTCAATGTCATGTCACAATCCACCTGCCCCTGGAAGGAAGGATGAACAGAAAAAGGAAAATAAAAGATGGATGGATAGATGAAAAAGGTATAAAGGATGGATGGATGGATGGAAAAAGAGAAAGGAAGCAAGGAAGTAAAGCTGAGTGGAAAGAGGGGAAATGAAAGGATAAATGGAACAAAAACAAAGAAAACAAGAAAGGAAATGTTGATGGATGGATGGATGGATGGATGGATGTATGCAACCAAAAACAAATGAAACATGAAAGGATGGATGGATGGAT
>NW_015511662.1:0-576 GCF_001515645.1 Sinocyclocheilus grahami | reverse complement strand
TCACTGCAGAGGATCCATTGGTGAGCAAGTGATGTAATGCCAAATCTCTCCAAATCTGTTCCGATGAAGAAACACACTCAACTTGGATGGCCTGGAGTCATTTTTTTTTTGACAAATTTTCATTTCTGGGTGAACTATTCCTTTAAACCTGTTGAAAATATTATTGCTAGAAACAAACAGTTTGTTCACATAACCATCAACCAATGATAAAATGCTGAAAAATACCTGTTTACCCTCACAAATCACTTGCCTTCTGTCATGTTTTGTAAAATTGCTTGTTTCCATTTTCTATATGATGTTCAGTGAGTAAATGGTTTTCTTTTTATTTTGACATTTATACATGCAGGCCTTCCATAAGTCAATGTCCGGTACTATAGAACACTTCAGCACGCTCATTTTTTTCCACCCCCTCAGTGAACTTGACCTCGGGACCTTTCTATGATCCGGCACGCCTCACCAACAATCTGCTTTTATTGAACTCAATACTGCCGTTCTCCAGAAGCACTGGAGACAGGGAGAGTAAACCAGAACAAATTGGGCATCAATATTTAATCATAACAGACTCAATATCTGGTG
>NW_015511661.1:8877-9895 GCF_001515645.1 Sinocyclocheilus grahami | reverse complement strand
CTGCAAAATAAATACAAAACAAAAATGCAGAAGAAAATTAAATACAATAATACGAAAAACTAAATAAAATAAAATAAAAAAAGTTTACAGGAGCTACAGGATTTAAGGGTGACAAAATGACATGGCATCTACATTAAGCTGCAAAAACAAATGAAACATTGCAGTAAGTAAGAAACGACAGGATGGTTTTGGAGAGGAAAGGTGGGAAAATGCAGGAGTAAATGATTGGGACCATTATGAAACCTACTAGGGACAAAATTAAATAGAATAAAATAAAATCAGAAAATAAAAATAAATAAAAACAATAACAAATAAAATAAAAAAGTTAATAAAAAAATAAAATGTTTAAGGAGTTACAGGGTTTAAGGGCAACAATAGGCATCTGCATTTACATAAAGCTGTGAAAACCAAAGCTATCTTGCAGTAAATACGAAAAGACAGGATGGTTTCGGTGATGAAAGTTTCTTCAAAATATGAAACACTGACGAAACACTTTCTGTGAGCAAGCATGTACATTTCCTATGCCAAGGATCCTCAAAGAAAAACTCCTGATGCTTTTTGTGTCCATATCGTCCCTCTCTCTTCAATCGTGAAGGTCCTCATCACTCCTCATCCAGCGGATGAACAGGGTGTGGGTTTATTTCAGTCCATCAGAATGTAGATTTGAGTCATCAGCTGTGAATTCACCTGATATTGAGCTTCTTTAAAGGCTCTGAACTACTGAAGCATGCCAAAAAAGCCTACACAGACCTGAGAAACATATTCCTCTGCCTCAAACGATATCAATTAAAACAGGTCTGTGTTATAAAAGAAAAGAAAAGACCATTCAAAAGTTTGGGGTTAGTATGATTTATAATATAACGTTTTTTAAAGACGTGTCTTCTGCTCACCAAGGCTGCATTTATTGAAATCAAAATTACAGTAAAATTACAATATAAAATAACGGTTTCCTATGTAAATATATTTAAAAATATATTTTATTCCTGTGATGCGCAGCTGAATTTTCAGCATCATTACT
>NW_015511661.1:0-878 GCF_001515645.1 Sinocyclocheilus grahami | reverse complement strand
TGTGTGTGTGTGTGTGTGTGTGTGTGTGGAGCTACTGTTGCAGTCCTGCAGGATGTCACAAGTTGGACGTCTCCGCTCTAATGTTCTCCAGATGATAATCGCAACCACACCAAACACATTCAGACTTCAAAGCGCCTAAATATGTCAATATTTGCACAAGCGTGAAACCAAGGAAAGCGAGGCACGAGTTTTCGTTTGCCATGATTAAAGTCCTCAATTATGAGTCCTGCGCAAAAAAGTAAACTATTACAAGGAAATCAGGATTTCTTTGAGACTTGAGGAATGTGATGGATAATCTGCAGGGAGGAGACCCTCGGTTTATTTGAAATAAGGGCTGATTGTTTTTATTAAATGTGAAACAATGCGAATGAGCAGACGGATCAAAGCCAGTGACACACAGATCCCCGCTGAGCATGACCTTTGACCCCGGGCTGTAGGATTGTTGGTCAGATGCATGCGTGACTGCAGAGGGCGGGAAGGCGGGGGAGTCACCCGCGACAGGAAACTTATGCATACCGCCACATTCCAGAGGTCAAAGGTCACAACGGAATCCATGTTCACAGAGTGGGGAATGATGACTCCTCCCACTCAGACCTGATTGGTCTGCACAGAGATACAGGGGTGCGGTAATGATGATGTAACGTGAGAAGTCGAGGTCTAGGTTACGGTGTCAAGCAAATGTCTCTCCACATATCATATAAAAACCCACGTCCAGGATATAACATTGACTATATAATAGCATCTTTCTTTTGTGTAAAATGAAATAAAATAAAAAAATATTTAATATTTAAAATGGGGTATTACAGGTATAACTGTCACCCCCCTGAACTGGATTTTCCCTCTCCATGTGCCTGCCCTGACCTAGTTTTCCCATGTGT
>NW_015511660.1:8160-9897 GCF_001515645.1 Sinocyclocheilus grahami | reverse complement strand
AACAAGAAAGTGTTTCCTTACAACAAAATCCCCCACTTTCCCCATAGCACAGGTGTGAGATATTAGATGTTCAGAGAATTTATTTCATAATCTATTCACTGACTACACAAAGATTAAAAAATGTGTCCTTTATCATTTCACTGCTATAATTTGGTTATTGTTTGTATTAACAAACATTTAATAGTCTACCTCATGCCTCTTTAGTGCAAGGACATGAAGGTCAGCTGGTGTTTGGAGAGCTGAATGGAAAGCAGTGCGTTTGCATGCAAGGCCGCTTCCACTTCTATGAGGGCTATAACATTGCCACAGTAAGTATCATGCTTAAAATCTCAAAGGGAAAATTGAATTCTCAATGGATAAGGCATACTATAATATTGCACCAATAAATCTCCCACCTGTAGTTCACAAGAAAAAGTATGAGCATAGAACAAAATGGAAAAGCATATGGGATTGGATAGAAAATCTAGGGGTGGGGTGAAGGCACACTGTCAGTTGATGATTTAAACATCTTGGTAACACAAATCTGAAAAAATTTACAATACTCAATCCTTTAAAAATGGACAGTTTAGACAGACGGGGAGGAGGGGATACAGTTATAGCCTACTATATGGTTTTGATGACATATATCAGATCATATTCAATCTTTAATTTCCTGTTTCATAAAGAGGAGAACAGTTTTGTCACAGCGGCTCTAAATCTTATACTATTGTTCTGTTTTAGGTCACATATCCAGTAAGAGTGTTCTTCCTACTCGGGATTGAGACTCTGATTGTGACCAATGCTGCTGGAGGACTCAGTCATAAATTTCAAGTGGGAGACATCATGTTGATCAAAGACCATATCAATATTCCTGGCTTTGCAGGCCAAAATCCCCTGTGTGGACGCAATGAGGAAAGGTGAATTGCTATGCAGTACAGTAAGATGTTTAATGTGTTATTAAAACCCAATCATATAGATTTGAGATCATTTTTTTATAATTATAATTAAAGAAACCTAATTCTACCTAACTCCAGAATTTGAAGAAAAGCATTTGGATGAGTTCTTTTGATTTTTGACTTTGTTTTAAACAGTTCAGCCTTCGTTCTGCTATTAACCTTGGTACAAGCATTTCTCTAATGATTTCTGCAAGCAGTCCAATGTTCACTGACATTTGTGTTCTGTCCCTGTAGATTTGGAGTGCGCTTTCCCTGCATGTCTGATGCTTATGATAGAGACTTTATACGGATGGCCAGGGAGACGGCCCAAGAACTAGGCTGTGACTCTTTCATCCAGGAGGGTGTTTACTGCATGTTGGCAGGACCGTCCTATGAGACGATTGCAGAATGCAAGGTTCTACAGAAGCTTGGGGCGGATGCTGTGGGTATGTACTGTGAGACTACATAACACTACTATCAAAAATGTTATGAGTGGGTAAGACAGCTGAGTGCATGTATTGGAGCTTATATAAATGCGTATGCAAAGTATTGTTTGATTTTAATATTTTTATTTGCAATTTATTCTGCAAGGATGCATCAAATTGGTTAAAAAAGTGGCATCTCTTTATGCTACATAAGATTTCTATTTCAAATAAATGCTGTTCTTATAAACTTTATTTTTTCATCAAAAAATACATAATGTTTATACAAAATTATTAAGGCACGCAGCTGTTCAACATTGGTAATGATGAGCGCCATCTTGAGCGTCAAATCCACATATTAGAATGATTTCTGAAGGATCATGTGACAATGAAGATTGGAG
>NW_015511660.1:0-238 GCF_001515645.1 Sinocyclocheilus grahami | reverse complement strand
TTTACACAAACTTGTGATGCTCATTTTACTTTTTCATTTCAATTTTCATTTATAATTAAAGTATTCATTCATTTCAAATTATGAATTCATTCAAATATAACTTGTATGTATTATGTATTAAATGTACTAAACATACAAAATAGAAGCATTTTTTACTAGTGTCTCAGATTTTGGACCCCACTGTATTTGGGGGATTTGATCAATCACACTGTAAAGGTGGAATTGGAGATCTAGAGGA
>NW_015511659.1:9490-9897 GCF_001515645.1 Sinocyclocheilus grahami | reverse complement strand
TGAAGTGTGTAAAATACGGTCTCCTGTCCCAGCTTGGTTATGGAGAGACAACTGTAAGTAAGCCATTTGTAGGTTAATTGAACACTTTGTTTCTGTTGCACTTTCAAAGTATTACTTCTGTTTGTTTGAGCTTCCACACACAGCAACAGTGGCTCAACCAATGGTGTGAGTTTGGGGCGGGGCTATCTTTTTGACCAGCCAATGGCAGACTGTTTGGAAAACCATTTTTAGAATATATATACACACTATCATTCAAAGTTTTGGCTCAGTAAGATTTTTAATGTTTATGAAAGAAGTCTGTTATCCTCACCAAGGCTGCATTTATTTGATCAAAAACAGAGTAAAGCAGCAATAATATGAAGTAGTATTACAATTTAAAATAACTGTTTTCTATTGTAATATATTTT
>NW_015511659.1:6996-7291 GCF_001515645.1 Sinocyclocheilus grahami | reverse complement strand
AATAGAATGTCTAAAGTGGACTATCGAAATAAAGCGTTACCAAACCATCACTTCTGGCCAAAATTCTAGTCCATAATCCATAACAAGACTTCCTCCAGTGAAAACGTGCATCCCCTGTTGTCCACTCACATCAAAATCCACCAACATACTTTTTTGGACTGTTTTTGCTTGTAAATGGTACTTTATTTGCGCATATTACTCTCCTGATTCAGATGACTTTTTCACTGGAGGAAGCAATATTATAAATAGAGGCCTCATATTTTAACTGGAAGCACAACAGTGTGTGTGTGTGTGT
>NW_015511659.1:4669-5904 GCF_001515645.1 Sinocyclocheilus grahami | reverse complement strand
GTTTAATAGCCCTCTGAAGTGATGCCTGCCAATGGCTGACCTCTGGAGTGCGCTTTAAGGGATTTAGCCAGTCCAATTGATATTTGAAAATATCCAGTGGATGTGGAGTCTATTGATTTATTGATGAGTGTCTTTTATCCAAAATAAATTAATGAACGCACTGATCCGTGTATGTTTACAGAGCAGCTCTATCTGTAACTGATGCAGCTCTGCTTGAAAAGGCCGTCAGTTCCAGGCATCGATCAAACGACTGACGAGGTGAAAAGCAGGACAACTTTATAATGAAATTTACATTAGCTGACTTCTCTCCCTAGATCACGTCCTGAAAAGATGGCAATCTACTTCAACACACTTTCGATTAACTTTCTCTGAAACACTCTTTAGCCAGACAAGTACGGTATGTTAGTTCATCAAACATCCTGTCAATTTTTTTATAGTAAAAAATAAATAAAAAAATGTCAGACTTGTTTTTATATCATTATATAAAACATGTGTTTATTATGTTTTTATGTTGTTATATAATAATAAAACAATAAATAAAATATTTTTATATTTAACTTTAATTAAAGTTCTGTAGCACGTTTTGCTGTGGTAGTAAAATTAGTATTTAGTATGTTGAAATGGTTTTGGTAACTTTTAAAATCATTGTATGGTGACCTGGTAATCTAATGTGAAGTTTACACTTGAGGTTGTGAACTGCTGACCCCTAATAGGCTGATGTAATGGACACTTTAGCCAGTTCCCGACAGCGCTGGCATATTAATATGACTACAGATAATTACCAGAGCCGGAGGGATTTGGGGGTCCAGTGGTGTATTTGATACTCCAGTGGTGCAGTGAAATTCCAGCAGCGTCTTGGAGATTTACCCTACCGGGGAGCTGCTATTGTGACACTGACAATGGAGGGAGTCACGTGACAGCTGGATGTTTAACTATGTGTGTTTTGAAAGTGAGAGACGGAATGCTTTTAGAAGCCTGAGACCTGTGTGCTAAAGAGAGTAAATGATGACTAGGGGCTATATGTGTGTGTGGCTGTGCATTTCCAACAGCCAAGCAATTAAACCACATAAAATCTCATGAGTGGAATAAATAAAGTGTACAGTGTTGATGGCTTTCAATCTAGAAGAAAAATCAATGTCTAATAAGACATAAAACTGGTATTTGATGTTTTACCATCAACAACTGCCAAGTAATTTCCCTCTGGGGCTCTGCCTTCAATTTACATACATTAGCAG
>NW_015511659.1:0-699 GCF_001515645.1 Sinocyclocheilus grahami | reverse complement strand
TAGACTCTCTGTCTGTTTCACATTCATTCAAATTATTTCTGTGGATGAGCAGTTTGACTGAATACAACCAAATTTATGCAACTCATGAAAGGAAGCAGACCATCTTGCATGAGAAGAGGACATGGTCTCTCCGCACTCAATGCATCTCAGTTCTCTTAGAAGACAGAGCCACATGGGACTTGTTACTACAATCTCAAATGACAGTAAAGACTTTTGCATTTCGCCATAAATATAAGCAAAATAAATAATCATGATCCTTAAAGAATTATGGGGTTTTCAGTTTTCATAAAACATTTTAAGCAGCGCAAGTTTAATAATAATAAAATAACAGAAATGTTTCTTGAGCTCCAAATAATTCGTTTTTATTCTTTATTTATAACACATTTTAAACGATAACTATTTACAATAAAGCCCAAGATCTGCTCAGAATCATAAGATAAGGAGATTAAAAAAACATTAGACTGATTTTTGAAGGATCATGCGACGCTGAAGACTGGAGTAATCAATGGCTGCTGAAAATTCAGCTTTGCATCACAGGACTAATACTGTAATAATATTTCACAGTTTTTACTTTTTTTCCCTGATAAAATAAATACAGCCTCAGTGAGCATAAGATACTTCTTTCAAAAACATAAAAAAATGTCATCAACCTTTTTTGAACATTTGAACAGTAGTGTGTGTGTGTGTGTGTGTGTGTGT
>NW_015511658.1:8338-9898 GCF_001515645.1 Sinocyclocheilus grahami | reverse complement strand
ATAATAATAATAAGCTTTGTAGCAGCTTATTAACATCGAGGCTCGTTTTTGACGTGTGTGTTTGGTTGTTACTGAATTTCAAGTTCAGTGAGAAGTCACGTCATGCATGATCATGGCTGATCATTGTTGAGTGCTTGGGTACATCTCTGAATATCGTGTTGTTTTATTTCATCATGGCTGAAGTAAGGCTCTGTTTTATATATTGACAGCATCCTGAAGTCGATGGAGTTTGGGCCGTGTGACAGCTCCACAGCGCAGGTAAACAGTAGTTTTGTTTTGAGTGTGTAATTCTTTGGCGTTGATCTGATGTGTTTGTCTCTCACAGGACTCGTGTAAACCGTTAGAGGTGTTGCTGCTGGAGAAGAACCGCAGCCTGCAGTCTGAGAGCGCGTCTCTGCGCATCGCTAACACTGAGCTCAGCAGTGAGTCCGTTTTCAGTCAAAAACAGCAAATACCAACATCTCAGAAAATACTCATTTCAATAACACGATCAGCAATTCAATCTGACACGAAGTGGTATCAACGTTGTTGCTTACCATCAAATAATGTAAAAAAACTCATGTGCAGCAAGTAGTGATGATATAGCCATTCAATATCAACACCAAAAGCCGTCATTTATAATATTTAATAACTGCAAGTTACCAGATGGTTTTAATTGATCATTTATTAACAGCAATTACAGAACATGGTTAATCTTATAGCAGAAATCACATCAAATTATTCTAATAATCTGCCTTTATTTAGTGAAATAGGTGATGTTTCTGTCTTTGACATCACATTGAGAGATGCCATCATTTAAATTATTATAACATTGATATTATTATTTTATTTGCATGCAATACAAATTATAAAATTACTAAAAAAAACATTTAGGGTGTAGATTTTTCTGTGATATCTGTGTCGCAAATATCAATACTTGTATACACACTTAACCTTTGTGGCTTAAAGGGATAGTTCACCCAAAAATGAAATTCTGCTATCAAATACCCTCGTGTCATTCCAAACGTAAAAGTTTCATTCATCTTTGAAACGAAAATGAAGTTATTTTTAATGAAACCTGAGATATTTCTGCCCCTGAAATATCCTTCGACCAAACACAGAGATAACATCATCTGTTGGTAAATAAGGCCATGCTGAATTATTATCATGAGTTTATGTAATGATTCGATTATGATCGATTTGCATATGGAAACTTTGAAGCTTCCATACAGATGTGATCACTTTATATGATGAACCGATTTAATTTAGGCTTTATTCTTATAAAAACACATTTAACAGATTTAAGTTAGGTTTTACATGTAGACATTGATCAGTGCAGATACATAAAGCACATCAAATATGGTAAACAGAAGCTCAAATGTTAGTGCTTGAGGTTGATCAAGTGCGGTTAAGCGGCTATTGATCATCTTTTGGTCTGCTGTATGTGTGTCTGTTTTTTCTTTAATCATTCTTTCAATTCTATTGACATTTAAAGGGATAGTTCATCTAAAAAGTACAATTTTGAGAGCATGTGATTTGTCTGAGGACTTTACTGATGTGTGTTTCTCTCTCTCTCTCTCT
>NW_015511658.1:7243-7665 GCF_001515645.1 Sinocyclocheilus grahami | reverse complement strand
TCTCTGACAGCTTTCTGTTCACTTTTTTCTATTAAAATGGGGGGAAAACATTAGCATAGGCTCAGGAAATGAGTGTCGCTTAAATTTTTTTAACATGCTAAATTATCCGTATTAATTGCAGAAATTAACATTATTTTTCCGGGCCCTAAAAATTACTGACAAAGAAATTGATTTGGCAGTAAATGTGGAAATTATAGATACACCAGCATTCAAAAGTTTGGGGTCTGTAAGATATTTTGCTTTTGTCTCGAAGAAATTAAAGGGGTCGTGACGTGAGAAATCATGTTTTTCTTGATCTTTTGACATATAAGAGGTCATCATGCAAGTTTCATAGCTTAAAACGTCCTCCTCAGTACAAAAAAAGCTTTTAACCAAACCAATAAAACTTATTATAATCACCACACTGCAAACACACACACACA
>NW_015511658.1:0-410 GCF_001515645.1 Sinocyclocheilus grahami | reverse complement strand
ACACACACACACACACACACACATGGTCTGGGTTCTTCTCCAGATGCTTTTTGTGCAGTTTTATTGTGTTAGCTGTCTGAGAGAGACATGACAGTAATGGCTTTCTGTGCGTTTCAGAAAGCACTTCTTTAGTGAATTTCATTTGACCCCGCGTGACCTCTGCTCCTGCGTTTCCCAACATGCTGTGGAGGCCAGTGATAACGATTACTGTATTCATGTACCGTGGTATATTCACCTGCTACTTCAGAGAATCGGCGTATTAACGAGAACACAAACTCTACTGCTGCTGCTGAGCTCAAAAACTACAGAATTATAACTGTGACCCTACATGTCATGTTTAAACACTGATGCATCTCTCACACAGTCCACACGTTCAGCCCCGTTCAGAAGGGTTTCTCTTTTTCTGGCAC
>NW_015511657.1:8690-9900 GCF_001515645.1 Sinocyclocheilus grahami | reverse complement strand
GCAGACCAGGATAAATCCAGCCAACACTATGTATATAATACAATTGTAAGCCTTAAACTACATGATAATTTTTTTTTCTTTCTTATCTTTACTGTTTCTTTGTGTGTTTGTAAATAAACTGTTTTAATGTAAATAAAATGTCAAATTTATTTGAGTTTTGTTTCTTTTAATCTGAATGTACTGGATGGCGTTGTTTTTCAGAAAAACCTGAATAGATCTCAATCTTTGTCATTGATACCAGCCGTTCACAAAGCATGTCTGGTGGTGAAGATATACCACTACTTTCAGCCCTACAATTATTGAAAAATAGACCCTGTCAGCCAATTAGACTTCTTCACTCATGTTTAACTCGGATGACCACATCTTTTTAAAAACATTGTTACTAATTTATCTGAACTATTTTTAACATCAAAAGAGTTATCCGATATATGTGTGCTACTGTTCAAAAGTCTGAGGTCTGTAAGATGGATTGAGATATATATATAGACAGTGTGTGTATATATATATATCTTGTGCTTTAATTTAAAAATACAAAAATGGTTATTTTAAATTGTAATATATTTTAAAATTTTATTTATGCCTGTAATGGCAAAGTTTAATTTTCAGCAGACATCAGTCTTCAGAAATCATTCTAATATGCGGATTTGGTGCTCATGAAACATATTAATGTTGAAAACGGTTGTGCTGTTTCATGTTTTTGTGGCAACTGATACATTTTTTTTTTGTGCCAGGATTCTTGGAGTAGAAAGTGCAAAAGAACACCATTTATTTGAAAGAAATCTTTTGTAACATTTACAAAAGGCAGTCTTTACTGTCACCATTTTGATCAATTTAATGCATCCTTGCCAAGTAAAACTGACCCCATAAACTGTAGTGTGTATGTATATTATAGTGTATAATATATGCATTTGTTTTCGATTAAATCAGATATGAGAAATTATAAAATGTAATCTGAGAAATCAGTCAGGTTTGTCATTGTAGTATTTTTTTTATTGGCCCGAATGAGCAGAAAAAACAGATGACGCTATCAGTGCACTATCAAAAAAATAATAGCAAAAAATAACACTAAACTTAAAAAAAAGAATCTTCCATCAGACGGTCTCACTAAAACTTATTTAATCTGGCTATAGTTTGTAAACCCCATTTTTATAAAAGTAAAAATATAATTCTTTGTTAGACTTAATTGTATATTTGATCTTGTGCAACTATT
>NW_015511657.1:4483-5236 GCF_001515645.1 Sinocyclocheilus grahami | reverse complement strand
ATAATCTATTTATTTGGAATTAAGCAACAATTCTACCCCCATATAGGGTGTGCTATGTGGATGCTATGAGTTGTGAGTGGTTGTTAGTGTGCAGTTGCTTGGTGGTTTCGAAGTTGTTCTGAGTGGTTGCTTTCAAACCCGAGTTTATAAAGTATTTCTGGTCCCTAGAGATGGCTTGGGTTACTTTCTCAATCTATAGGATTTTTGCTCTTTCTATAATGAAGTAAAACCACACCTCTCAAACTGCACAGTTTAACATCCTTCATGCTTGTAGTACCAACAGTGTGGGATAATCTACATACTGGACAAGTTAAATACATTAAGGCAGTGGTTTTCAACCAGGGGTTCGGGGCCCACTAGGGGACCTTGCAAACATCCAAGGGGGCCTCAAAATGACTTGACTTAAAGTTTTTTTTTTAATGTTATGTTTTAAAAAAATGCTAAAACAACTAAAAATCACCCCCTCAACAACAGTTTTTTTCTTTGAAGAAATAGTCACATAAAATAAGTTTTAAAAAATTACATTAATTTTGTAATAAATTAATAAAAAATTAAAACTAAAACTATTAAAAAATATTAAATTATTAAAACTGCTAAAAAATAAAATAAGTTGTTAATTCTGAAATCAAAAATATAAATGTTAGATGAAAAACTTACTAACTGAAATAACTAAGTTAAAAAGCTAAATAGAAATATTTAATAACTAATAAAAATGACAAAGGCACATAACAATATTAGTAAAACAAATTTTTT
>NW_015511657.1:1733-3056 GCF_001515645.1 Sinocyclocheilus grahami | reverse complement strand
TCAGTGTGAATTAAACGGCAAGGTAATGTTATCACCAGTAAGACCGTGAGCACCAAACACCAAACAAAAAGATACTAATAAGAGAGAGAGTGAGTTTAAATTCACACTGCTGAGATTTTAAGGGAGGTCTTTTGAATCAAATCTGCTCTCATCTGATTATTGACTGCTCTTTGCATCTGGATAAGAGCTACAGTAAAGATGGGGAGGGGGATAGATGGATAGAAACAGAGAGAAAGAGAGCTGGGAATGGGTGTGAAAGTGTGGCCTAGCCATCGTTTGAATCTGAGTTTTCTGCTAATGACTTTGTTGAAAGAACAATCTGCAATAGTATTATGCAGTCATTACTTTTTATGGTTAATTCATTATACTATGGTTAATTATTAGGTCATTCAATATAATTCGAAATATTTTTTAATATGTGCTTTAAAATAAGTTGTAGATTTATTTTTAGTGTTTTTGTTTTTTAAGATAGGACAGTATTGTAGACAGGAAGCGAATAGGAGGGGAGATGGGAAAAGTTCACGAGCTGGGACTCGAACTCTCGACACCTGATGTACAACGACGCTATATGTCTACACACTGCCCACAAGGCTATTGATATCAACAATATGTGTTTTTTTTAACATTAATTACAATGTTGAGAAATTATTAACTACAATTCTGTACCAATGTCAATCTGATATCTTAAAAACATTTATGCTACATAAAATGAAAAAAAAATGTCACTACAGCATAAAACAAACCAAAAGTTTGACGGATTTAAAGCATAGAACTGATTGACGTTTATGTTATGGTTTGGATCTGAAGTTCAAATTTCCTGGTGTAATTCATTATCATAATCTTAACTTTGTCATATTCTTAAGTAAAAACTAAAGCAGTAGCAAAACATATAAAAGACCAAAAATATAGAACTGCAAAACTTCATCACTTACCTGTTCCTCTGGGATGTTTCTCCACTCTATTTGTATTTCTTATTCCTTTCCAACTCTATCCACTTGCCTTTTTCTCGGGACAGTGGGGCATTCAGGTTTTCTGTTTATGCCCCTTTTGATCCCCCTCTCTCTCTCACTCTCTGTAATTTCTGTGATGCTTTTGTGATGGGCAGTTGAGGATTGGAGGGGATGAAGTGAGATCAGGGCTGAAAGGATAAAGCCTGGGATGGAGCGAGCCAGAGGGACGGAAATCTGTTAGGACAGGAGATCCTAACTAAATAGTGGAGAGAATCAGGTCATGGGGTCACATGACAGAAAAGCAGGTGTGTGAAGGGCCAGGTGAGGGAGATTTAACTTTTTTTTTTGCAGATGATGCATATCCATTCATTTT
>NW_015511657.1:0-632 GCF_001515645.1 Sinocyclocheilus grahami | reverse complement strand
ATATATATATATATATATAATTTATTATTAAATTTTATACAAAATATTGCAAACAAAATATCACTACAGTGTATTGTTTGGAGATGCAGTTTATTTTCTGAGAAAAAAATGTAAAAGTATCTGGTAACATTTAGTCTAAAATCCAAGTTTCTCAGTTAATCCAAGCATCTCATCTTTTTTTAAATTTTATTTAAAGTCTGCATCTTTTTACTTTGTCAGCACACATTACTAGTCTAAGATGATCAACAGAAAAATTAATTTGTCTTCATAATCCTTTGCTCAAAATTCCCCTCTGGGATGGTGTTCCCAGTCTTCTAATGAGAAGGTGCAGAACATCCTAAATAACTCCCTAACAACCGTCAGTCTGATTGTAAACTAGAGTAAAAATCAAGCCTCATGCTTTAATATTGAATATTTTTCTCATTGAATATTCCGTTTATATCAGAAATACATCACAATGCTAAAGTCAGCTGCAGCTTTGTACACACTGACTTTAAAAACATTATCACACTTGCAATGGTAAATCACAGCTCTTGCCCATGTGATATTTACTTAATGATCATTGGAATGTAAATAGAAATTAAAGAGGAATTTGACTGTGCTGTTTCATACTAAACGGTCTTATTTCAGAA
>NW_015511656.1:8345-9902 GCF_001515645.1 Sinocyclocheilus grahami | reverse complement strand
CCATAGAATTTACAAATGGCCGCGCCCATTTTTACAACAAGAAAATGTGGATAGGTTTTTTTAATTACAAGTCGGCGCCGTTCCACACGAGCTCCTCGCGCACTACTCCGCTCTGTCCGAGCGTCTCCGATTGCTGAGTATCGTTGGCGCTCTTGCTTTCTAAAAGACTCTTAAGTCCCTCTACATCATCATCTAAAGAACATAAAAGTACCGTTTTCTCCTCAGTTGACCGCAGTTGCGGAAGAGTGATGTTGTTTCGCTGTCTCTATGGCAACTGGGCAGTCATTTTGGTCATTACTGTCACTGGCCACAAGATGCCGCTGTTGCTTATTTTATGAAATAAGAGCTGATGATCTGAGCTGAACAGAGATATTACATATTATCTTGTTGATGATAGCTGTTATAAAAAGTAGATTCTCAAAAGAACAAAAGAAGCACTTAGCATTAACCCTTATTTATTGTAGAAATAAAAAGGTGTGAAAATAAATAAATGGAATTATCAAATTAGAAAACTATTTTGTTATTCAGCTGCAATCTTAGACAGGAATATTTACGTATGTAGAACTAGCTAACTAATGTTAGATCATTACCCATAAAGATATCATTTTGAAAAATGAAAAAAGCCCCTGAAGGGCTCCGATTCCTCCAAATTACATTAGGCCTGTCATCTGACATCTAGGAAAAGGACTGACATCGAAAAGAAAGATACTAATCAAGATAAAATATGTTTTTGAAGTCATATATTTTGATTCTACGAAATGAAAAGTCTTGAAAAGTGAACTCAAATCGACGATATATTAGTACAGTATGTGAGTAAATGTACTATCCACTTTATTTAGTATATAGGCATATATGTTTTTCAATGAGAGGAAGAGGGGAAAAACTTAGGGACATTTCTTGTGGTAAATTTATGTGATATATTTCATTTAAAAAGGGGAAAAGTCTTTTGAAAGCCTTAAAGGTCAGTTCTCTCATGATGACAAGGAATGGAAAGTCAACTGACAGGGAAATTTGTGAGTGCAAATTCACTTTTGTCATCACATAATGTCATTGTACACTCCAAAAAACAGCTAACTTCCTCAATCAAGTGTTAAAATATCATAGTTTTAATATTAGCCTCACAAAATATAATAATTGCAATTCTCGGTCACCTCAACCCAATATTTGCCTCCATCTTTAGCATCATTAGACGAAATGACAGGGAATTATTTGGTAGAATTCACTTTATTATTACAAAGGAAGCATCACTCACTTTTGGATATGAGTGACATCAAGTCATGCCACACTGACAGTCGCATTGCTCAAGGCATGAAACGATCACATTACAGAGAGAGTGTGTGTAATGATGGTGTGTAAAGAATGTGGAATGAATGGATTCGTGTCAAAGGTTCTGACTCATGTCATTGCTCTGCTTTCAAGTGTTCACTCCTGACCTGCCCATAACTCCTGATCTGCCATTGGAGTCTATTTGTAGCATGTGTGTGTTCAATGAATGACATGACTATATTTCCAGTTGCTCTATTTTAAGCCAAAGGAGGAAACGTTTTATGATTTGGG
>NW_015511656.1:6709-8201 GCF_001515645.1 Sinocyclocheilus grahami | reverse complement strand
TTTTATTTAATACTACATTATTTTGTTTTATTTTAAGTTGCATAATTTTATTGATTGATTGATTGTCTATGACTGATTTTAGTTTTTAATAGTTATTAGAACCAACAAATACTAGTTCAGTAGACAACTTTCACCACCATTTCACACTCTAAGTCTTAAGTTGTGGTGAGACGAATATGCATCTGGCTGTTTTCACCATTTAGAGCTGTTAGCTGTTAGCATCTGTCCTCAGAGCCATTAAAGCCAGTGCAGTCATGCTTCAGTTCTCTCAAACACCAAAACAACATCTGTGCTTGTCCAAGGAGTGCTAATGTGCCTGGGGTTGTCAGAACCCTCAGAGATTTCACTGATAGGTGCCACAATATAGCAAACACTTGTAGCTAAAATACATTAAGTCTTTGCATTTATGTATGCTGCAGCTGCTTGCATCAACCATCCTTTATCCAGGACTGCTTTTGTAAGTGATAAATGTTTTAATTACATTGACCAGCCTGGTCCCAAGGCTAATCATAGTGGATTGAGAATCAACATGCATTTGTATTGCTGTGTAAATCCATTACATCACCTTATTAGCTCCATTTGTGCCAATCTGCCCAAGAATGTCATTTAGGCTAAAGCTGTTAATAGCGACTGAACGAAAGACCTTTGATCAGTGCTGAAAAACTTTCATTTTGCTTCATCCTAAATAAAGAGCTGAACTTCTACCCTGTTAATCTACAATAATCTCTTTCTGACGGCATATTCCTTGTACATCCATGTCTGTTTTCCGTTTCTGCCTTGAAATTAGTAATCGGGCTCGGCTTGGCCTGAATTCTCTAAACTGCACTTACAAGTGAATCACGGCATACTAAAAATAACCCTGTTAGAGGACTGGACTCAGGAAATGAGTAAAAGGCTTTCGGGTCCTGAGAATCCAGGGATGTCCGCCGCTTTACACTGACCCCTCTGCACTGGATTACAGCCTGACGTCTAGGTGACGTCTTCCACTGCAAGAGATCCAAAGAAAAACAGATGTTTCCTTAAGCTGCAAGGCCGATAATGTGATCGTTTCAGTCTTCATGTTTGTTTCTGCTGACTCACGATATTGGATTTCCTCTCATCCTGAAACTTCAGCCACACCTGTTAAAGGAATACAGGTTTAACCACTTTGTATGTTGAGTGTTCACATTCTTTAAAGCTTTTTAGCATTTTTAGGCCACGATGGAACCAGTTTGACATTTACACTTACCCATATAACTTGCTTTTTGGAATGACATGACTGAGTGCATTGTAGTACTATGTGTGTTGTTTAGGAGTGAGTATTAGGTGTGATTTAAACACATACTAAATTTAATTAAGTCTAACAAGGGCATTTTTGTCTGTTGGTCTGATTGGTGACATCGCGTTGGATGGATGGATGGATGGATAGGTTAGTGGATGATACAATAGATGGACAGTGGATATACAATAAAGTTCAAAATGTTGGGATCGGTAAGATTTATTTGATAAAAAA
>NW_015511656.1:5757-6527 GCF_001515645.1 Sinocyclocheilus grahami | reverse complement strand
TTTACCCATTAATTACACCATGTAATCCATTTCTAAGCAACAAATCACAATTTCTAATAGTAGGATTTGTACATTAAAAATAGAGTCTTTTAGTGTATTACATGAGATTTTGATTGGTCATAATCATAACTCAGAGTCATTCCCCGTTGATGCTTTTCAAGAGGGTAGGAAATTCTCTGGGTATGTACATTTGTATCGTTTGATCATCACTCTGGTTTTGGTGATGCGGTGACTTTAGTTACAGTTGTTCACAGTCTGCCTTGGTTGATGTTTTACTAAATGATTTGCATTTTCTTAATCACTTATAATGTGTATTCCTGTAACCAAACAGCAGGCGTTCAAGAGTCTACACTGAAAATCTAGGTTTTATTTAAATTGGCGCTAAACAAAGAATTTCTGGATTTTGAAAGTTTTTTGAACAAGAAAACTTATGGCATATAGAGAAATATTTAGAAAGTCTGTACTATTTTTCATTTATGTTCTTCGTACAAAAGGTCAGATTTCCTTACTTGGAACATTTAATATTTAACACTAAATGTCTATGAGTGTTACACAAAGTAAAACCATCACATAAAATCAATCTTGAACAGTTAGAACTAGTAGTTGTGGAAGTAGTTGTCACCAGTTATGACTTCTGTCTGCACCCCTCACAAGTTCAAACCATGTGACCTGCTTGATGGAAAAGAAAGTGGTTGGAATAACAGTTCAGCTATTTTAGTCCTGAATGATGATGAGCTCACTTTGCAGTGTGTGTGTGTGTGTGTGTGTGT
>NW_015511656.1:0-1307 GCF_001515645.1 Sinocyclocheilus grahami | reverse complement strand
TGACGGCACCCATTCATTGCAGAGGATCCATTGGTGAGCAAGTGAAAAAAATCCTTTAAAATTTTCAGCAAATTTCTAAAAAAGTCATACAGGTTTTGGGGGGACTGTCCTGTTAACTGGAGCCTATTTGATGTGCAAATTATGAGTGCATGCTTGAATGATTTTTTTTTATTTCATCCAAAACTTACTGAACTATGTTTTCTCTATTTGTGTAAGGTGAATCAAGGCTCTAATGATAGAGATGAAAGGGACATGATGAAAGAAAATATGTATTTAAAAAGATACTGTACACATTTAATCTGTTCACATGTTTGTTGTCTTATCAGTGTCAGTGGAGCCCCGGAAACTTGTAAACGCTCAAAGCCAAATAACTTTTACCACACCTTGTCAAAGTCTGCATTTCACAGACATAAACAAGTGCTGATTATTACTCACACAATACAGTGCAGTAAATTGCACATGGATACAGTAAACAGACACTCCTTTCAGGTACAGTAAAGATAAAGCTGCTATTTATAATGTATGCATATGTATCTATGCTTGTGTGCACACTGCATGTGTGAACAAGACATGAACTCGATGGTAGTCAGATCTTTTTTGTTTCCAAGGCAACAGCAAGCGCCCATACCACCCACACAAGCTAGACAATGATTCCAGAACGGGGTTTCCTCTCACACCTTGCCTTTGTAGTGCCCGAGCTGATCCTGTCTGTGACAGCAGCCGCTTGTGCGTCACGGCAAGTGTTCTCCTGGTGTTTCACAAACGCCCACAACTCCCTGAGCTCTTACCCCCCCCCTTCTCTTCTCATCTCACGCTATGAACGAGAGACTTCTCCACACCTTAAAGAGTCACTTCAGGCTATCAACCAGACAGATCGGAAACAGCCTTGGGCACAGTAACATGCACTGTTTATACTGTGTGATCTCAGAAATGACTAATTGCTCACGGATTTGTGAGACTGCCATTGTTTATAGTATGTTAACAACACTCAAATTCTCATTCGTATTGATGTCTACTGATAAGTGAATTAATGTATTTATCTACTGGATTGACCTCTCTTGTGTTCTTTGACTCTTATACCACTGATGCATCAGGTAGAAATGACATCTCCTTGTGCTGTGTGTGCTGCCTCTCAGAGAAACATTGTCATATTTTGTTACCTCCAGTGAAAGTTCACACTAAGCTTCCTTAGACCACAATTAGTATTAGGGATTTATGGAGCTCAGAGAGATTCTTCTCAATTGAGTCTTTGTGCTGTATGCCTCTAAATAATTGAGTTTAACCCCCTTCTATTTTCAGCTTTGTCT
>NW_015511655.1:8805-9902 GCF_001515645.1 Sinocyclocheilus grahami | reverse complement strand
AGCTGCACTCTCCCCCGGTCCCCAGCGTCTCACATTTGCAACACCGTGCGGCTCAGAATGCTAATGCCACTCAAAGCCCAGTAATTGGCTCATTTTTTCAGGGGGAAGATGGAAAGGCCATGTTTTTCCTAACCTGAAAAAAAGTTCTCCATACTTAATGACCAAATGAAGTGCGTATGTTTATCAGTGTCTTAAGTCGGTTGATAAGGAGTGTTGTTCTGTTCTGATGAGCGCTGCTGTTGTTCATGAGCTCATTTACTCTTTCTTATTGGTTTCTCATGCTCATCCATCAATTATCAGATCCATCAATTATCTCCCTGATTGTGTTTGTAGCCCTATTCAGAGTGTGCATATTCAAATGAAGAGTGCTCGCACAAGGGTTGATGAAACTGCAGAGAGTAGTTAGCGTCAAACAGAAGCACTTGTGTGCACTATGAATAAATAACATTTTGATACCGACAATAAAAAATGGACACATCAGATGTTGTATTTGACCAAATTGTTTCATTATATTTATTGTGAAACTATTCGAGCAGTTGCAGAGCATGATGTAGGCATTCATCTTGGCTGGTAGTGTTCTTTGGGGATCCCTGTGCTAATATAGTCTGCATCCACTGACACTGAGTTTCTATATTACATGGTTTCTTAAAGTAAAGTCATTGGGAGTTTGAACTTGATATTGACCCTTATCACTCTATAGTGATGTTCACACCACTGTATCAGTAAGCAGTCATATGAAATTGCTAATCATGTATGAAGAGAACCACAAATTTGAGCATTTAGCATTTGGGTTAATTTGTGCCCAATCCAGGATTCCAGATGCCCCTTCATCCTGGTGTTGACTCTGGACCAACTAAATATGTTACCGAATCTTCCTGTATGACTGATGAGTGTCAGCCAGAATTCAACAAATTAATTCATTTGAGAAATTTTGTGGAGTGAGATGCTCCCCGTTCGGCTCTGCGCTCTTGACATCTGTTTGGTCCTCATGTTTAAGAGCAGGTGTAGTCTAGAGGCTTCCAACTTATGCTGTAAATGAAAGGTCATGTCGCTCTGAGGGGAGCAGTGAGACAGTATTCAGCTATATCTCTCTCTCT
>NW_015511655.1:0-446 GCF_001515645.1 Sinocyclocheilus grahami | reverse complement strand
ATGTAGTCTGATGTTATTGCATCTATTGGGACACAGCTAACACTTTTAATTTGTCATTTCTCAAAATCCTATAGGGCTTGGCTTCAGTATTGCAGGTGGTGTGGGAAACCAGCACATCCCGAGTGATAACAGCATTTATGTCACTAAAATCATTGATGGGGGAGCTGCACAGAAGGATGGACGGTTACAAGTTGGAGACAGACTGCTCATGGTATGGCTCATTGACCTCTGATTTTATTTTATTTTATTCAATTTGTCTTTTCAGTTGGTTTAGTTTTCTCTTTTTAATTTAATTTAGATTTTATTTTTATTTTAGTTTCAGTATTTTAATTTACTTAAGTCCAGAGCCGATCCTCCCTATACACAAAATACGCAAGCTCCTTGCTCTCAAAGATGATTTAATTTTATTTTCGTTTTTGAATTTGGCCAGCGGTTATGAAAACATG
>NW_015511654.1:9395-9743 GCF_001515645.1 Sinocyclocheilus grahami | reverse complement strand
CAGCATCATTCCTCCAGTCTTCAGTGTCACATGATCTTCAGAAATCAGTATAATATCCTGATCAAGAAACATGATTATTATCATCAGTGCTGAAAATGCATGTGCTGCAGTGTTACTTTACAAGCATTAAGAGACTATTACAGTTTTTATTCCTTTTTTTAATCAGTTTTTCTTTTTATATTTTCATTTTAATTGTAGTTATTATAGTTGTTTTTGTCATTTTTAGTAGCTTTGGGGTTTTTCATATGTAGTTTTTATTAATTTTATTTCAGTTTTAATTATTTGGCAACTAGTTGAGAATTGTATTTTATCTTTTTACAAATTAACGTTTATTTTATTTCAAGTAAC
>NW_015511654.1:1090-2988 GCF_001515645.1 Sinocyclocheilus grahami | reverse complement strand
GTATAAAACAGTTATATATATATATATATATATATAAATAAATTAATAATAATACATATATATTTTATGTATCTATAAATACCTGAAATTATATTATTCAGTTTTATATAAAATATTTACAATTAAAAATTCATAAAATATTTATAATATATTAGTATTAATAATATCATATCAAATATAATGACTACATAAATTATATCAATTTAAATATAAATTATTTATATACACATAATACATTAATTATATAAGATGTTATATATAAAATTGTATTTATATGACACAGTATAGCTTCACAATATCAGACATTAATTAGTTATCAGCATAACAATATTTATTGGTTTACTGATTTACCAGAATTTCAAAATCGGTGCATTACTAAATAAAACCAAAACTGTCTCTGTCACCAAACCTGCATTCAGTAAATAACTAGCAGCTTTAAGCAGTTTGCTGCTGTGGTTTCCAGGTCGACTCACTTGACCGGATCCGGCACTTGAGCGCAGAGCGTCCGCAAACTCTGGAAGCTCTTCCGGATGGAGTGGATGTTGGCCATTCCCATGAACATCACCTCACAGTCGGGGTAATACTCTGCCGGAAACACAGAGGGCGTTTCATGGATGAAATGTTTTATTCTACTAGCATTTAATTGAAAACATAAGCTCTGCAGCATTACCTGGACACTCACAGCCGCCTCCTTTCGCCCGATTGGCTACTGCAGCAGCATACGAGCGCGCATCCATTATTAACAGCTTCTGAGGGGGCGTGGTCTTTGGCTCCGCCTCTGCGCTCCCATTGGCCGTGTGAGGATCAGAGTCACTGAGCGCACCGCTGTTGTGATGGTGAAGGAAGGAGCCGTTAGCCTGCGCAGCGTTTGCAGCCGGATCGGTGACGCAGGCTTTAGCGATGGCTTGTACTAAATGCTCATCGTCAGCATTACGCCAACCCCACCAGCTGACCTCTGGCTGCCCGCATCGACCAATCACAGCGCCCGAACTCTGGTGTCTGAGTCAAAGGTTGAGATAAAGGTGAGTGACACATTTTCACTGACAGATAACGTTGGACAGACGTTAAAATAAAAAACTTCCAGGTTCAATATTAGTTAAGTCTACATCAGAAAATATATATAAAAAAAAATATATATATATATATGGTTGCAGTGATGCACAATGGAAGTCTAAAAGTAGCGTCCTAAGATTTCTGCGATTGTTGCATATTAATTTGATGACATTTTAAAATATTAATTCAATCGACTTTTGTTTTTAAATTGTTTAATGCCTTCATTTGATTGCCAAAATTACAATTTGTATTAAAGCATAAATCCAAAACAATTAAAACAGAAAACGCAAAAATGTTAATAAATTGTTAAATTGTTAAACTTTTATGAATTCAATTTATTAGACATGATTTTTGATTATTAGAATTGAATTAAACCATTAAAACAGAATCCAGAAAGATCAAAACGGAAAACACATAATTTCGGGACAATAACATTTTTTTAATTAAACCAACCAAAAAAAATCTAGAAAATTAAAATGGGGGGAAAAAAACAGAATTTTATTATAGGGCCCTGAAAATGTAATTTTTGTTCAACTTTTAATAATTAGTTGTTAAATTGTAGCAGTTTCATGGTTTCAGTTAATTAGTTTATTCAATTAACGTGCTTTTTTTATGACTACATTTTAATTTTACCAATAAAACTGAATCTAGAAAAATTTAAATGGAAAACAAAAATCCAGAAAAATTAAAACAGAAAAAAACATAATTTGGCAAAAAATAAAATTATTTTCATAGGGCCCTATAAGTTTAAAAGCAGCAATGCGAAGCTCATATTTTTATTAAAGCACTTAATTATTCGGTACGAAAAAAAAAGTGTGTTATCTGAGCTGTAAAGTGTTTAAATC
>NW_015511654.1:0-708 GCF_001515645.1 Sinocyclocheilus grahami | reverse complement strand
CACACACACACACACACACACACACGTGTCATGATGAAGCTCCTCTGGCTGCTGGTGTGTTGCTGTGTTTCTGCTGTTTCACCTGTAGTTGCTGTTGATGTTGGAGATTCTCCAGGCACTGTGGCTGTCGAAGCCCATCCTCTCCAGCTCTCGCTTGAACCTCCACTGGTGTCCTCCTGCAAACACACACCAAAGCTTTAAAATCATGCGGATATTGACACCAGATTTACAGATCAGACTTCGTTTGTGTGGATCTTGCATCAAGCCTGACATCGGTGCATCATTACACGCTGCTTCATAAATGCCTGCATTGCAAAAGACTGTTTTGATAATCAGAATTACAGTGCATTTATCCTTATTTTCAATGCACTACACAATATTTAATGCTGAATACAACCCATCTGGTAATAGATGTTATTGTAATGCAAAAATGCAATTGTAATGCATTAATTGTAAATGTAATTGTAATGCATAAATACATGGAAAGTGTTATTTAGGTATTATTTATATAATATATACAGCATACTATATACTAGTATATATTATTACTAATTATAGTTTTCATTAATATTTGAAATCAGCTTTAATTTTTATATTTTCAGTTTTTATTTTGATTTAAAACTTAAATTTGAGTTATTTTAGTACATCAGTGAAGATGAGAAATGCTTTCTTTGCATCAAGCTGAAATGAAATAAGTTTTAATAATAA
>NW_015511653.1:8841-9905 GCF_001515645.1 Sinocyclocheilus grahami | reverse complement strand
ATAGATGGATGGATGGATGGATGGATGGATAGATAGATAGATAGCCATTAAAGATGAGTTTATGATAAAATCTCTAAAGTGAATGCAGATGTTTATTTGTTCTGCTTTTAATTTAGTCAAACCACGCAATACACATTATATTTTGTTAGAATCATCAGCATTCATTCCAACAAAATAAATCAACATTTGTCAGCATCTTTCCAGCGTTTGCTCTCGCTCTCAGCATGCTGACTTTAGCTCAGAGCTTCTGCCTGAATTTAATTAGAAATGTCAGCAACAGAAAACTGTCAGACTGCGATCACACGTAGTGTTAGCAGTGAAGCGCTCTGATATATCATCAGTCCAGCATAAATCCGGGTCGTTCCACTCTTCGTAATGACTGAGCCTGTTATTGCAGGAAACGGCCGGAGGAAGTGCACTTCCAGACGGGGATGTCACAGCGGATGCATAGGTGACCTTTTTACACCCGTCCCAACTCAAAACAGCAGCTACAGTCCAGTGTGTTCCTCTTTGTCTCTGAATAGCATCGTTATTTACAGTCACAATTAGGCTGATGAGAACTGGCCCGGTTTGTAGGACACACACCGAAGCGCTCTGCGTTTCCAGTAACTCATTACACAAAAACAGCCCATTTAATGCTTTATTTTACACTCCCAAAGGAAGGCTTTATTGTTCGCTTGCTCGCCGTTTGCTCGTTCAGCTTAGAAAACATCATGCAGGAACTTAGTTTCTTCTGAAACTCTCCACTGAAGCAATGCAGGGAAGGTTTAGAGCTGTAACATGAACGTGGATAGCAGCTCAGATCATGTTTGAGTTCGTATTAAGACTTTTGGAAGATTGCTGAGATCTTTGCTGAAGCTTTAGAGGAGAGACAGCTGAGAAGCAGAAGACGTAAAACTCCACTTGTTCTTTATTTAATCTCATTGCTGCTATATCTAAGAGTTGAGCATTTTTAAAGGAGAGCCAAATTTTGAGGGTCAAAAACAGAATAAATCGTGAAATATTATTACAATTTTAAGTAGCTGTTTTCTATGTGAATATCTGTTAAACTGTAATTTATTTCT
>NW_015511653.1:0-1081 GCF_001515645.1 Sinocyclocheilus grahami | reverse complement strand
CACACACACACACACACACAATGCCAGGGACATTGCGCTTCACGCCGGTTCTTAAGTACATGGTTTGTTCGGAGATTCAGTGCTGTGGTTGGCAAACGCTCTTTTATAGGCTGGTTGCGGCTTCAGTCTGAATGAGGAGTAATTGGAGAGTTACTAAGATTAAAGCACTTAACCCTTATTTTCCTCAAGGGTCTCGTTACCAAAATGAACGGCTCTGAACGGTGAAATGCGCCTGGTAAAAATTAACCGGTTCATTTATGGATGCCAGGCCAGTAGAAACAGGGTTGATCTTTCATTGTTCGAGTGATATTTCTCTTTATAATTCTACAGGAGAAATACAAATAAACAGAAGTGAGTTGATAGTTCATATAGTCAGATAAAATAAAATAATAAAAATGACAAAAGCACATGGATTATTACTAAAATTACTAAAACTTAAATCGCTAAACAATGTTATTTTAGTATCATATGACATACTATTATAGTTAATGTTTTAAATGTGATTTTATTTAATATTTTAGTTAAGTTCACATTCACACACATCTTCACATATAGCCATATTGATATAAAATTACATATATAAAATTAAAGTGAAAACATAAAACCAAAATCAAAATATTAACAAAATCTATAATAACCATACTACAATTTAAGTTTTAGTAATTGTTATGTGCTTTTTTTAATATCTTTAATTTATTTATTTTAAACAGCTTTAATTTGTTTAAATTTCAGTTTTAGTTTTAGCAACTTTAGTACTTCAACATATACTTATTGAGTTGCCAAGGCAACGTTTCTAATTTCTTTTAATCTAACATTTATATACTTTATTTCAATTAATAAAAAATAAAAATAAAAAATAAAATAAAAATAAGAGTAGTCAGTCATCTGAGTAAATTATTCAGTCAGGTGACAGTCAGGAATAAATGTTTTTTATATCAAATGCTAAAGCAATCGTGGACTTTTTTTGTACCTTTTTTTGAAGCTAGTTTGAAGGTTTTGGTGTTTGATGTCAGATCATTTATCTCAGCTGACAGACTGTGTGTGTGCGTGTGTGCGTGTGTGCGTGTGTGTGTGTGTGTGT
>NW_015511652.1:9367-9907 GCF_001515645.1 Sinocyclocheilus grahami | reverse complement strand
TTCTGGTTAATACTGTAACAATTACGTTGATCCAGGAACATTAAATCAGTTACACCTGCTAATCAACTGTACCTGCTGAAGACTGTGTGTTTCCTGAGATTGGCACTGATTTTGTTTGCTTCTTCAATCATCAAAGACAGCTTCAAGGCATCCCACTGTGGGTAGGCTGCAAACACTGAACAAAAATATGGTGAATAACACACCGTTAAGAACATTACTGATGGAAAACCCCAAATTTAAAGTGTGCATGTACCTGTTTTAGTGGCCTGGACCATTTTTTGAGCACGTTTTCTCTCAATCTGAGCAAGATCTTCTGCAATCTTCCTCTTCTCTGCTTCAAGCGCCTCTACAATTTTAGCATGCCGGATATCATGATCGGCCAACGCCTATGGAAAACAAATCTGAATGAGTCACAAATTAAAAGATGATGAAGCCATCTTTTGTATAAGCGTTGCTAAATATAAAAACTAAATAAATAAAATAACTAATTACTAAAGTACATAAATAATATAACTAAACTAGCTAATCTAAAAAAAAAAA
>NW_015511652.1:0-2566 GCF_001515645.1 Sinocyclocheilus grahami | reverse complement strand
TTAATGATCATACGGGCCTGCTGGGCGTAGCGTAACGTGCTCAGGCTCTCATCCATGTTACTGGCCGCAGGGCTCAGGGTGGCGATCATGGCCGTCTTGGAGTTTCCACCAAGGCTTTCCTTGAGTAACCTGAACACAAGAGGGAGCTGAAGCACTTCTGCTGCTTTTGTCAGCAATAAATCTGGCATGTTATGACATAGATAATTTACAAATAAATGGTATTTTTGTGCACAATTCATTAGTGCCCATTTATTTTCATGATCTTTTATTAGAACATTTAGTTCTTCTTTCTTTTTTTCAGTTTATACATTAGAAAATTATCATTTAATTTTTTTTAAATAATTTTGCTGCAAATTTATTTTCCACTTTTGCAGAGTAAACGAAGGCCACACTGGTGTGATATTAAATTGTATTATTATCATTATATAATAATGTAACTACATTAAATAATATGATTCTAATACTTTATGATTACTATTATTATAAAAAAGATTTTTTATTCTTTTCTTTTTTTATTTATTAATTTTTTTTTGTGTAATTTTCTGCACTTCTAAAAAAAATCCAAATTTTGCCAAGTACACAAAGGCCACACTGGTGCGATAAAATGCATAGAAATATGTCAAATATATAAAAATGACAAATGTTCATTAATGACAATGATAATTAAAAACATGTTGAATTATTATATTTATGCCATTAATATAAACATTATTATATCCGGGGTTTTTTTCCCCTTCATGAAATACTTGAGAGAAAAAAACTGGGACAAAGGAAAAAAACATTAAATTTTGTTTTCAATGACCTTTCTAAGTACAGAAAATAAAATAAAATAATAAAAATGACAATGACAATGTTTGCATTTTTAATTATTATATTTATGAAATTAATAAACATCATTATTATTCTTCTTATATCAAAGATATAAAAAAAATTCCCTTGATGAAATACTTAAAAATAAATAAATAATTTTTTTTTAAAATACACTGGGACAAAGGGGAAAAAACCGTTACATTTTCTTTTCAATTACCTTTCTAGGTACGAAAAATAAAATAAAATTAATCTCACTGAAATTCCATGACATCTGGGCCATGGAAATGCATTACACTGCTGAAGCTGTGACTGCGGTTTTGTTTTGTGTAACACAAAATAACAAAACTGCAGTGAAATATCAAAATAAATCAATACAAATTCATAAGCAAAAGCTTCTCACCATGTGAGCACTGACTCTCTGTACGGGGTGAAGACTTTCTTTCTGGTCTGAGCCTGTTCTGAGAGTGATGAGATCACCTTTCCCAGCGTGAGCAGAGACTTGTTGATACTCGCTCCCTCCTGGGAAAAATAAATAAATTCACATTACAAATATGTCAGATTTAAGATTTCATGATGCACTGCAGTATTTAGTAAAGTATTGTAATCCAATTCACCCCCATTTAAAATGTACAAAACAGTAAGCAGCAGAATGCACTGTGGGTAATCGTGACACAGAGTAAACAGAGCTACTGGATGCTGGATTACCCTGAGCCGGTCTCCACTGGTCTGGGCTGAAGTACAGCGCTCACTTCCTGCCAAATCCACCAGGTTTATCCGGCTGGTGATGCAGTGATCGTGCTCCTCTTCCTCCACAAACTCTGTCTGTGCACACGAAAACATCATCATATGACTACCACAAACACATCACTGAATTATTCATTTGTTGGCTGAAGTAAAAGTAGCATTTCACTGGAAATAAATCTGAGGGTCGTACTTTAGTTTGCATCATGACAAGAGTGAAAACAGAGTGTGATCTGGAGCTTTTATCGTTCATGCCGGTGGCGGCCGTGGCTCTTTGTTTGTTACCGAGTTCAAGCCAAGTCTGTGAAGATGGGGGAGGGAAAATTGTATTAATGGTATGAACAAAGATAATATATGATCAATGTATAAAGTGAACATATCCTTAAATTACCTTAATATCAGCATAAGATGTGACTACATTCCTGAAAGAGAGCACAGAGATTAGTGACAGCGGCACAAAACAAAACAAAGAATAAAATAATTACAACACAATGAAATAAAAACAAAACAAAAAAATTAAATAAGACGAAATAAAACAAAAACTCAACAAAATAACAAAACCAAAAATCTAAATAAAATAACATTTCATGAAATAAAAACAAAATAAAATAAAACCACAACAAAAACCACAATAAAAAAAACAAACAAAAAAAATAAAAACACAACAACAAAATAACAAAACAAAATGTAAAAGCACAAGATAAAATAACAAAACAAAAACACACACACAAAAAAAAACTACACAACAAAAAACACAACTTAACTAAAAAAACAAAACAAGAACAAAAAAACGTTTCCATGGCCATAGTAATCCTGGTATTTAAATTAAATGTTTGCTTACGTGGACAGGTCTGCAACATAAGGCCCATAGACAGGATGCTCTCTGACACGCAGCTGGAAAAGACATGAAAAGGGCTGAATAGCTGAACAGATCAATAAGGAAGACAAAGAAACTACAAGACATTTGTAGTATTTAAAGGGGTGGTTGATTGCGATTTCACTTTTTTAATGTTAG
>NW_015511651.1:8350-9917 GCF_001515645.1 Sinocyclocheilus grahami | reverse complement strand
TGAGCAAGGCACTGTACCCCCAACTGCTCCCCGGGTGCCGCAGCAAAAATAAAAAATGGCACACCATCTAGAAGTACCTGTTTTTGCTAACATTGCATTTTGTCCATCTTTTCTCTCTGTCTTGTTTTCCTCCCCACCCTTATCAATCTCCCTGTCCCTCTCTCTTTGTCACTTACACAGACGGCAGATCAGTAAAGCCCATGTCCAGTGCTCTATCATTCAGAGGGCACATGACAGACAGCCGTATGGCCGCATGTCCCCCCCTGTCTCTGTCCACCTACACAGTCCTAATTAAACAGACCTAGCCCATGGAGACACACCGCCGGCACACACACGCACGTGATGTGAGAGAAATGCTCTCACAACAGGCATCTGTCGAAGCAGGCCTTGCTGTTTTTCTGTTCAGAACATTCTGGAATTAAGTATAAGCCAACGGCCATGTTTAGTAATAAAAATTATGAGACGTTCATGCGCACTGGGTATTAAGTGCGAGAGTGTGAGAGAAAGTTCTCTGTTCGACATGTCCTGATGGGCGAGATGTGTTCTGAAGTGACACACAAGCAGATGAATCCAGCGATCGCCCTTGGAGGCTGTCACATCAAAGTGAAAGTAGAGACTACGAATACAGCCGAGACAGGATAAATGTGAACCTTACGACATCGCTGCTTTCAATTAGAAGTCAGATATCTGTTTACAACGTATACGCGGCTACTCATAGCAACAAAACCAATTCGCACGACACTTTACTCATTTGAATTTAACCTGCGCCTCATCTGCACCTTAAAATACCAGTCACATAGAGCATAAATATAAAATATTCTCAAACGAGAACAGAAAGGAAATGACAGCATAAGAACATTCAGGACTGTGAAAACTGGTCACAAGAATAACATCAAATGTGACAATGTTTCCTAACCAGAGATAAGTAATTTTTCTGTCAACGCTAAGTGCATTTACAAGCACTTTAAAAATATGATTTTAGTCAAAGTGTCATACAAACACTATATCCAGACTGAAGTCAGAATAACAGACCTAGACAATGTAACGTAAACAACATGTAAACGTATTTACTGAACTGAGTGATGTGACAATCACAGCCAATCAGAACATATGTGGAGCAGGATTTTGGACAAATGGGATTTCACAATGATACCTACAGCTTAGGAATAGAAACTCTGAAATGTCCTGTCTTCTGTTGCAGTTGCTGTTGGTTAGGTCACAAACTCAGATGAGCATGTAAGAGATTCCATTTAATCATTTTAGCTTGATGTCATTGAGCCTGGCTAGGACATGGTGTGAGAGACAAAAATATCTCATTCATACTTCAGAACAAAACAAGTCAACGTGAAACCTACCACAGACTTTGAGCATTTAAAACATCCAAACTTATGTGACAAGGATGTGTTAATTTACATCTAATGTTTATTAAATGTGGCCATTTTGCCTGTATGTCCTGTTAAGGTATTCCAGTTATTCCAATATAACCCCCCTGTTCAATTTCTCTGTCTAGCTAAACAAGCTTGTATTACAAACTAACACAACTATTATATTGAATAAACTATGGCAG
>NW_015511651.1:0-1691 GCF_001515645.1 Sinocyclocheilus grahami | reverse complement strand
TAAATATCATTCATGTCTGAAGCACAAATTTTAGCACAGCTTTTAGTCAATGTACGTTAGCTTTTAGGTAATGCTAATATACTCTTAAACGTACACTTTGAACAGACAAAATAAAAACAACTCAAAATATTGATGACTCATCCTGCACTCACTGATTTTATCCAGTCAAATGCTCTCTGCAACAAGAAAGTCTTTCTGACTAGCAATAGAGTGCAGAAGTCAGGTTCCAGATGTAAAGATCCCATTCATTTTATCCACAGGTGAACAGATTTGTAACAATAACTTATAGACATTTAAAGAAAGACTTGCTGTGTGCTTCAAGGTTGTTAATTGAGGGTCTTTGTTTTATTGAAGCCACCAGTCCCCATTACTTCAACTTATTTTTTTTAAATTATCATGTTCAACAGCAGAACTATTGAACCCAATCAGAGAATCGAAACATCCAAACTATGCTCTCAAACTACTTAAATATTTACATTTACATGCATTTTGGCAATAAATATTATTTTTATATTGTTAAAATATATGTTTAAAAAACATACTCATCATATTTAAACAAATAGGTTTATATTTATCCATTTTTAATTTGATCATGTCATTCGCAATACTTCTTGGAATGGGATTGTAGTGCTTTCTAGTTCTAAACGAAAGGCCAGTCACAGATAAGCACCAATCCCATCAATATACAGTATAAAGCCCAAACTTCCTGTTTCAAAAGTAAATACAGGGAAGAAATCTGCACTTATCAAGCATCTTGCCTCGAGCCTCTGGTGCAACGGGGGTTTAATTTGTGAAGTGAAGTGAAGTGTTGCTTCAAATAGCAGTTTCCAACCAAACTCCTACCCATTACTCCAGCTTTATCTTTCATTGTCTTTCTCCTCTCTCTTCTTTGACCCAGTGCTGTGTAAATTACCTCCTCGTTTTCTGCTTCAGGGCATTTTAACACTTCTGGGCCAGCATGTGGTGGGGGAACAGGAGAGAAGGGAGGGACTTGTGTTAATCTATCGGACAATAGGGGAGACCCCCTTCCACAAAGAGATAATGGCCCAGCGGACCGGGAGGGGGGCTCCGTCAGAGTGGTCTTTGTATAATAGAAGGGTTTTGGAGCGGGGGGGAAGCACCTCCCGGCAACACACGTGTCACAAACAAAGCCCCGCAATTGTCCAAGCACCAGTGCTGGAGGACAGAGAGGTGAGGGGTGGAAAGGAGGGGACGAGAGGGGAGTCAAAAAGGATGCTCATCTGGCAGTTACAAAACTGCCCCCGGACAGATGGCAAACACGCAAGTGAAGAGAAACGAGAGAATGAGAATGAAAGAAAGAGTGCGGGTTGTGTGGTGACAGATATGATGACACATATTCATGAAGCAGACATTAACAAGCACGCAAGCTTCAGATTAAAATTACAGATCACATGTACAGCACACACGCATACAGATGGATGAATCCAGGAGGAAGCAACTGTATCACCCTTCTCTTTGTGTATGACACAATAGCCGTTTACATCAGCGTGTGGTGGCACATGGAAAACTCTGACACCCCCCTCTATTCGGGCACTCGGTGCGAACAGACCAGCTGGATCCACACTGATATCATTCACCGCACCAAACACACAAAACCATCTGCACACAGACATTTTACTCAGAACCCCCACAAAAGTTTTTTTTTTCCAGGTTACAATGTTTTTTTTTTT
>NW_015511650.1:9151-9909 GCF_001515645.1 Sinocyclocheilus grahami | reverse complement strand
TGGAAGTTGACTGGTAAGAATTACAACCAATAGATTCTTTATATGAAGTTGTTGTATTAGCATTTGAACATATTAAATGAAACCCTTCAACAATCTACAAACAACCTTCAGTTTCTGATGTTCAGTTCAAACTGACTCCATTCAGTCCTGATTGAATGACAAGCAGATTAAACAAAGAAGAATCCTTAAACTCATGCTTTAGATTTCAAGTGTCTTTGAAAAAGTGAAATATGCAAAGCAATATTCTGTATATGAAAAAAGAAACCACACAAATTTCTGTGTAAAAATTTTATCATTAGCATCTTGCAGGGTTACCGCTCTTTTTGTCCAATGAGTTTCCATGACTTTTGACTAGAACTAAAGAACTATTCATCCAAGGTTCTTTATTCAAGGACTGATTGTGATGTTCTCAGTTTCTTTTCATCTCTTCTGGATCTGATGTCATAAACCATTATGGCAATAGTAGCCACGCCCACCACAGCAGAGATGACCAATCGAATCAGAGCTTCGGTGAAATGGCAACAGTGGATGCGGTCTGAGGACAGAAAAATAGATTTTATTGAAAACCTGCACCTACAGTGGGGAACATATTTATTTGATCCCCTGCTGATTTTGTAAGTTTGCCCACTTACAAAGAAATGAAGGGTCTGTAATTTTTATGGTAGGTTTATTTTAATGTATAGAGACAGAATATCAGCTAAAAAATCCAGGGAAAAAAATACATTATATAAAGGTTAGAAATTGATTTGCATTTCAGT
>NW_015511650.1:4164-5737 GCF_001515645.1 Sinocyclocheilus grahami | reverse complement strand
AATAAGAGTTTGAGCATCTTGGCGTATTCCTTCATGAAACACCACTAGCAGTTACACGCCTAAACATCAGATGGCGCAGGTGAGTCACGACTGACAGCAGTAAAAACGGACGAAGGACAGATCGCTGAGTGGACCATGCTGAAGTCGTTCTACTACATACAACACGACATAAAAAGGTATCAGATATGACTTTTATTCTATAATTAACTTTTATATTATGATTAAAGTACTGAAAAGTCCTTAACAAAATCATATTTTATGCCTCTATATTTTTTGGTCTTGTCAGGCATTTTAACAGCTCAAGATGGCTTTGGTGCCCTATGATGAGAATCTACTGCCTGCGCTGGCAAAACTTCACCAGACTTCAGCTGAATTTCATCTGGCCAATCACAGGATCAGACTCAGCCAGGACTGGAACCGATTGGGTGTCGCTGCTGTGGTCTGGGACGCAGTAAGTTCAGGTTCATCATCTGCACTTATTGGGTTAAAAACTGGACTGGGGGGGGGGGGGGCTGTAGGTTTGAATCCCGCAGGATTTGCTTACAAGTGTGTACCTTTTCCAGTCATCAACCATAAGTTTATTTTCTAGGCAGTAGTGCTCTGCATGTTCCTGGAGATGGGAAAGGTGGATCTGAAAGGAAAAAGGGTTATTGAGCTTGGAGCTGGCACAGGTTTGGTGGGCATTGTAGCTGCTCTGCTTGGTAAGAATGAATACTTTGCCTGAAACATAATTTTTTTTCTGAATTATTTTAGTCAGTAATACTTCATTCTTGCAGGAGCCAATGTGACAATTACAGACCGAGAGCCTGCATTGGAATTTCTGGCTGCCAATGTGCGTGATAACATTCCTCCCAGCCAGCAGGGGGCGGTACAGGTATCTGAACTTACCTGGGGTGAGAATCTACATCTGTATCCCACAGGCAGCTTTGATTTGATCCTGGGAGCCGACATTGTTTACCTGGAGGAGACGTTTCCCGCCCTCCTGCAGACTCTTGAACACCTGAGCTCGGAGACCACGGTGGTGTTGTTGTCCTGTCGGATTCGTTACGAGCGAGACGAGCGCTTCCTCATGGAGCTACGGCGGAGCTTCTCTGTGCAAGAGGTCCATTATGACTCTCAAAGGGACATTCACATTTACAGAGCTGTGAAGAACACAAAAAACACCGAACTGTAAAAGCTCTGGATGGAGCTTCCTGCTTGTAAAGCATTTTAAGCTTTCTAAAAATTGTTGAAGCTGATTAAATGACAATATTTAACAGGGCTATGATGTTTATATGTTATGTTTGGCGTCACTGCTTGGGCAGCAGGCGGCACTGCTATACAGGTCTGGAGTAGTAATCTGGCTTTATGCTAAAAATAGACACCTGTTTTGCCTTCAGCATCTCTTTCTATTCATCTTCACTTTCTTGACTTTTTTTAAACCTCGTACTTGGGTTACGAATAGATTATTATTAGTAGTAGTAGTATTAGAATAGTATAGTATAGTTTATTAGTATTATAGTATTAGCCCTTTTCCTCACTCTGGATATGTACAGTTCTTGAAGGGTGGGCAGGGGAGCACCAATAATCCTTT
>NW_015511650.1:0-837 GCF_001515645.1 Sinocyclocheilus grahami | reverse complement strand
TCCAGCTAGTTATCCAACAGTTGTTCTTTCCTCTGTGGCTTTAAATGCAGTGGCAACACCGTAAACAATCATTGACTCTCGAGAAACCACAACTACACAGTGCACGACTGCAATCCACGGTTATAAAATAGCATTGAACACCACACCCAAAGGAAGCATATGCTTAGACACCAAAATAAATAAATACACTCACTCACACTCTTTCAAAGAACACAGAAACGACTGAAGAATGGAAAATCAATGCAATGCATAATGCTTTATGCCAAAAAGAGGTGTTCACCCTATTCCTGAATCATAATATTTGGAAATAAATGTCTAATGTGGGAGGAAATCCACTCTGACTTAATCAAATTGTTTATACAAAGTAGAAACATATGCAATCTAATTTTCAAAATGGCTTACATGAGGTTTAGAATAGCTTTTTAGGACTTAATTCATTAGCTTATGTTAAAATGTTTATTTTTATTTTAATATTATTCTTTTTTTTATGTAGTATTTGTGTTGTTAAATCCTTACAAACTTAAATCGGGGAACTTGTTTTCATATAGAGCGTGTGGACGCCAGTAAGCTAAGGTCAAACACATGCTTCATCTCCTTTAAAACAACTCGAGGAAGTGCGCCTATGTCAGCTCACATTATTTATTATTTGCTTTATCAATGACCATCATAAATTTTATGGTCTGAGAGACAATATGCGGCCTGCTGTAAAGCTGTGAGAAAACAGGCCCTTACAATATGTGCGAGGGAATGCTGGCTTTCCATATGCTTACATACGATTCATATGGAGAAAATAGCACTGTTTCTGAATTCCATTCTGGATAATGTTTGATGAAATAC
>NW_015511649.1:7638-9910 GCF_001515645.1 Sinocyclocheilus grahami | reverse complement strand
TTATTTTAATTAATATTTAAGAAATTTGAAATAATTTGAAAATGGTTAAAAAAATGTATTTGTAGAATAAACATACTTATACTTTAGATGACATAGTATTTTTCACAAATAAATAAATACTTAATAAAAATATAATTAAAAAGGAAGTAAACTGTAACCAACAGAGCACTCAGTATTCTGGGAAGTTTGTGTGCATTGGGAATAATATTTTTTTCAAATAAATCCAAGGTAACACTCATTTTACATACAGCACACAGTGGAAATGGCATGAATATGACAGTGGGCAAATGCATAAAGCGCAGCATAATTTGAAATCACGAATTTAATGTTTAAAACATGGAATTTTTGCATGGACCGAAAGTCACGCAGAGAACACGCGATCATGCAGGTCACATGCATGTCACACACTTCACAAGATCTCACAACTGGATTCAACTAAGTTTGTAAGGTTTGTGAAATAAAATTTTCATTAGCCATTCAAAGATTTGTTTAAATGATATAAATGCGTATTTGCTGAATGCTGACGGCAAACGAAAAATTATTATAATGTTTGCCTTCCTATTACTAATAAAATAAAAGCAATCATTATAATACTTTTTGTATATGTTTTAATTCCTTTGTTTAACAGTTCTATCGGATTATTAGACAGACTTCTATCCATATTAGACAGAACTGTTAACGACGATGGCGAACAAGAAGGAGAATGTGAGCACTGTGTGCTCAGGCGCTGGCGCTGCCACTGTCAGCCGTCAAACTAAAAGTCCCGCCTTGAACGCATCGGCCAAACAGAAAAACTTATCGGCCGATGCCGATATTTGGAAAAATGCCAAATATCAGCCGATATATCGGCCTTGGCGATATATCAGTCGACCACTAGTTTTGGTATTTACCAATTGTATGTTCCAAATGAATCTTTTTTTTCCCATATATTTGGGTTTGTTCCGGGTTCATTTTAATTTCACTATAAAGTTGTTTTTCCAGGTGTCTCCGTTTTGTACGGCTGTTTGTTCATGATGTTTTTTTATTGAGGTAATTCCAGCTGTCCCAGAAACTGTTATAATTTACAGATTCTTCAATAATTTGTTTGTTGTTGTTTATTTTGGATGTACTGTTATCTCTTTTTTCTGAGTGTACTTTTATACTGTTTAAGTTCTTCACAATATTGATGGCGTAAATCTGCATTGTTTGGTTGTCTATGCTTTTGATTTGATAATTCTCTTAATTTTTTACTCATTGTTTTCCAGCCTAAATCAAACCATTTTTCATTTTCTTGTGTGGTTTTATGGATTTTCCTAGAGGTTGTGAGGTTAGATAAATTGGCCAAACAATCAAATATATAATTTGTGTTCTGCACAGTCAGACTGACACCATCTCCATTGCGTGGATAAACTCTGCCTAGAAAGTTGTCTATAAGTAAGCATACTTTTAGATGGCCAATTGCGGTCACATATTTTTCTGTGCTGTTTTGTGCCCATCTGTAATTCTTTCTAATGTTGTATAGCTTACTGGGCTGTGAATGTATGTTTGTACTTCTTTCCCTTTTTGACTGCGGTCTGATAGGGGTGTTAGTGGTTTGTCTGTGAATGCTCTGAAAGAGAATGGATCTAAATCTGTGATCATGTAATCAACTGTTAACCATAAAATGAACTGTAGGTGTACAGTGATGATGGCTCTGTCCCCTTTTTGTGAATCATCTGCCATTAGGGTCTTTGGGTTGTTCCTCAGCAGGCTGTATGTATTTATAAGCTTTCTTGTCTTTTGTGCTCTTGATAGTCTGTGGATATGTGATGGAGTGGGGAAGGGGCTCTCCTGCAATGGCTTCCATTGTAGTTGTTTTTTAGTTTTTTTTCTGTAACTGTCACTTTTTAACTCTCACTCTCAGACTGCTACTAGTTTTCTATATTTTGTAATAGTCTTTTAAAATGCAGTGTAGATGGAGATTCAGTCTTGCCTGTTATTTGGATGTGAATTGATTCCAGTATCTTCTGTCTTGTCCAGTTTTCCTTCTGATTGCTCTGTTTTAATGCTCTTTAGTTGCAAAGAAATTCACAATTATCATGGTCACCTTAATATTCCTTTTACTTTTTCTTCGGTTTGATATATGTTTTGTAAGGCCTGCTTCACTCTAAAAGACTCCAAAAGTTTAGGAGCTCAAGTGGATCATGACTTTTCGGTTCATGGAACTCTCTCTCTCCATTCTATCATTTTATCTGTCTGTATGTCTTTCCATCATTATATCATTCTGTCAATCGTTCTGTTTCTGTCTGTCTGT
>NW_015511649.1:837-3420 GCF_001515645.1 Sinocyclocheilus grahami | reverse complement strand
AAAAAGTTATATTTATTGAATTCGCTGTTGTTTATTTATTATACACAGTTTAACTGCCGCATATGCCACGCGCATTCCCAAATGTCTGTCATGGACGAGAAGGGTGTTATGTGCTTGATTCCCGTTACATATTGCAAACATTGAATCGATTTGCTCATATATTCAGAACTCTCCGTAAAAAATACGATAATGTCGTACTGTTGTACGCGACGCGAACGCGACGCTCCGTTTATAACGCGTTTTAGTTTGACGCGTCGCGAACAGACAGTCTGTCCCGTTGAAAACAAGGGAAGAATCACAGTTGCTTTGTCTTGACACGAGCTTAAACGTATTTCTCAACTCGTTAATGTGCGTTCATGAAGGGATGCGCGAGCTTGAGTATCCGACTAGGTTTACGCTGGGTAGTTTGCTCACGGTTGAGGTTGGTTAGTAGTTTTCTACCGGAGAGGAGACTCTTCCCGTTGTTGATGCTGTGATACAGTTGAAGTACATTGTTTTATATTTCATTCCTTTTTTAAATCAATTTTAATTATGCGTCTCATTTTAGACACTAATAAGTGGGAGGTTTCAAAAAAATGCTGTGTTTTGTCAAGTCGTTTAAGTAAATCTGAGTTGTGGGTAAATCTGCGGTCGTGTCTACTTATTTGCAAATGTTATTTTGGGGGGAGTGGCCATTGGCTTTACACCTGAATATGTAATTACAAAGGCCTGGACAATGAATGAGGGTTTATAAGGATTGTAAATAGTTGTTGTTGATAATTGATAGTTGCGTGTGCAGTTCTGTTCATGCTGTTCCGCGTTTAATGTTAGTGTTTTATTTGATGTATTATTATACAATGATCAAATGTGAAATATGTTTGAGCATTTGTTTTCTTACAGTACCAGTATCTGAAGAAAGGGACGCTAATCGAGTATGCTGACTTTAGTCATTAGAATTGAGCATATGTAACTAAAAATGAGTATGTTCAGCTCATAATATATCTGAAATGTATATGCATATCTTGCTGCAAAATAGTAAAATCAAAAAATTTATTTTCAGTGTAATATCCTCTAGTTTTACATGGTATTTATTGATAAACAGGTCAAGGAAAACGTTATTCTATCAAGTTTTATCATAAGAATTCAGTCTAACATATGGTTTGCATTCTACATCAGGTTAATTCAGAAAGGTGCTGTCCATGGTGCTGAAATCAACAACATAAAGACTCAGAGCTGAGTTCAGCTTCCTGTTTTGCTGTTTTCAACCCAAAGAGGACAGCAGAGCTTTATTAGGGCACTGTAGAAAATGGTTGAAAAACATTTGTACTGCATTATCCCTGGACTAATTAGGCTTTAACAAAGCATTGACGATGTTTGTTTAGCGTGTACCTGTGAGCTCGTGAGCAGATCTAACTAAAGATCACATCACAAGATCACAAGAAGCTTTGGGAGGCACTGAAAAGCAGCAGTGCTCCACCCTATACAGCAGTGATTAAATCTGTAAAGCTCTAAGAATGGAAGCAGCCCACTGCACAACTCTCGTCCAGCAAGCGCAATGCACTCTAGATTAGTTCTTTGCCACAATGCAAAAGGTATTGCAGGAATTCAAGTGAAAAAAAGGTTATCTAGTGTTTCATGCATGACCAACGTCTTGTGCGTCTCCTCGCAGTGTGCTTTCTCACAGGAGTTGTGATGTTGTTTTAGATGCCAGATGGACATGTCCTTCTCACTGTTTGGACCCATTGGGTATCCGTGGCCCCTCCCGCCTCACTGAGCTAACCTGATTGAACTGAAAACACATTAAATATTCCATCATAGTGAGACGGAGAGCATTAAGGATGAGAAAGAGGGGTAGTCTAGTCGTGCAGATGGGTCTGCCAGGGGTCGAGAGAGGGAAGGTGAGGAGGCATCTTCATTTCCGTACTGTGATGTGTGGCGGTATTGATATTTGGATGATAAATGACGTATGTTTTTGTTTTTGCTGTGGATCCTGTAATTAACGCTAGAGCAAGACTGTGTTGAGTGGTGATAGATAGCCCACTCAGAAAGCTTTTACTCTCTCATTTTCTTTGATTTTCTCACTTTTGGCCCTTGTAAGCAGTAGTCAACCATAAAATAATCTGATTGATTTCAAAATGAGTGAACAGTAGCATGTAGTTTACATGACCTCTGTGCTGAAAGGGGGAAAAACCTAGTCATTACAATTTACTCACACTGTAAAAATATTTTTAAACTATGTTTTATGAGAAAATACTATTTCAGTCTTTATAGTTAAAAATTTCAAGTTTAGTTCATTGTTACTTGCCGTTTCTTTGTAATTACTTGTGAAAAAAACTGCCATAAACCATGTGACTTGTGCAAGTGTGGAGTCATAAACAGAATGATATTTTTATCCACTGAAAATCTTCCCATCTGCTAAAACTCACAATATTCATTTGCACTTGCTTTCACATTCAAATATGGCTCCTTTAGGTGTAACCAACCAGGTTTTACATTATTTACACCAATGCCATTAGTGCAAGTTTGATGAATGTGCATCTCTTAGGTTATAATCTTTCGATACAGTATAGGTAACATTATATAAATCAACACGTAATACGAAAG
>NW_015511649.1:0-536 GCF_001515645.1 Sinocyclocheilus grahami | reverse complement strand
TCAGAATACATGGCAGAGAGCAGCAGACTCACAGATAGGCTCTGTTGGAGGGAGGCTCATTCTGCTGAGAGGTCTTTCTGATACAGAGCTTCATCTGCTACTCGCAGGTGTGGAAAAAAGGGTATCAGCTGTTATGAAGACGCATGGGTTGACGTAGGATTAATCAGACTAGCTGTGTTCTGGTTAGTTCTGGGATTTAAAAGATCATGGTAGGACTTAGGGATTTTTTTCCAATAGTGTGCAATGACGTGTGCAGTCTGTTTGTTGTCAACAAATCAAATCTGCCTGATATTGCACTGGATTTACAAGTGTTATTTCTTTCCTGTGTTGTGCTTTGAGTCGGAGTTAATTTTTAAATCATTTTAAATGTAAATTTAAAATTCAAATATTTTTATTTTATTTAAAAAAAGTCATTTAATTTAATAGAAGAAAAAAAAATCATAAAACAGTTAAATAGTACTACCTACTATATGTGTGTGTGTAAACATTTAAATCAGTGATATATATATATATATATATATATATATATATATATA
>NW_015511648.1:6631-9910 GCF_001515645.1 Sinocyclocheilus grahami | reverse complement strand
TAATTGTATCAATTAGCTGTTTCAGCCCAAATAACAGCCAGTGTTTCTATGTAAAAAAAAAAAAAAACTTTTCAAGTAATAACAGCAACCAGTCACTTCCTGTAGTTATTTATATAGTCAAACCAACATTTATTCAGACATCTTAAACATTTCTCACATATATGATATTTTCTCACACACATACATCTGCTTATCTCTCAGCATGAGAAAATGTCTGTTTTCCGTCTTTAATTTAAAACAGACTGATTCACAGCACAGCACACGTTTTTAAGTGTTATAACAGTGTAACATGATGAACATGTAGACATCCAGAATCATACCTGAAACAGAAAACTAATAATTACAGTAATTTTCCCTCCTCACTTGACCCTTCGCAAAAACCCGCCCTCCTTAGTTACTGTTGCTATGTCTGACGGTAGATATACATATCTATGTGTCCGACAAGCCATGCCGCTCTCACACTACACATCATGTTCTCACAGAGTAAAAGATACATCACGGAGCAAAGAGGACACTGACACGGCGACAGACAAGACAGAGCAGGTTACTTCTGGTATGAAACAAAGTCTCGGCTTTCAAATGTTGTTATTTTTTAAGAAATTCAAACAATAAATACCGTTTTGTGGCTCTTTAATGTGTCGTGAAAAATCGCTGTAGAGCCTCAGTTCAAGCGGCACGTGAACCGATCATCTTTTCATGTTTATTTAAAGCACGAAACCACAGAAAGACATCAATACACAACATTTTTCAAGTTTGAGGCTGATGATGCATGGGGCAACCTTTTGAGCAATGTTGTCGCCAGCGGGCAACCAGGTGAGACACAGGGATCACGACTGATCTAAAATATCCAGATATAAATTTGTTACCCATTCTAAATGAATGTTCCTGTGTATCATCAGCCTGAGTCCACCGAAGTTAATCTCCTCTCCTGCCTGATTTGTTTGTCGGGCAAGATGGCGGATTCGGGGTTATGATTGGTCAGAGTTTGAGTCTGAGTTTGACATGAGACTGAAAACTCAGGTGATATTCCTATTTATCTTTTATAAAATATGCCTATTTAACTTTTATATATCTTTTATAAAAAAAATTATTTGTGTGCGATTCCATCTTATAAAAGTATTACACTCCGAATGTTTGGCTATCAATCGTTCAGTATTCTTTTGAGATTTTGAGTGTTAAATGTTCAGATTTTGTGGCGATTAATGATGCTTGGTGGTCTGGTGGTTTTGTCTGTGGGAGATTTATTAGATTATTATTAAACTGATTAATATTTACAGAAGTCAAAATGAAAGCACAGATGGGTGAAATGTTATTTAAATATATAGATTAAAAACTCGCATAAAATTCAAAGCATTGATGTTTGCCTACAAAACCACCACTGGCTCTGCACCCCTTTACCTAAATTCATTACTTCAGAGTTATGTGCCTATAGAAGCTTGCGTTCTGCAAATGAACATCGCTTTATTGTTCATCCCAAAGAGGCACAAAATCACTTTCACAGACTTTTACATGAACTGTTCCCTCCTGGTGGAATGACCTGCCCAACTCAATCCAAGCAGCTGAGTCCTTAGCTATCTTCAAGAAACGACTTAAAACATCTCTTCCATCTTTACTTGACCCTTTAACGCTAGCAATCTCTATTCTAATTATATTCTTAAAAAAAAAAGAAAAAACCCTTGCTACGTGTACTGCGTTAAGCTGAGACTTGTTATAGCACTTGCGTATCATTGCTTTTTTGTTGATTTTTATTGCTTCCATTGTCCTTATTTGTAAGTCGCGTTGGATAAAAGCATCTGCTAAATGACTAAATGTAAATGTAAATGTAAAAACTTAAAAGATGTTTAAACTTTACTGGATTTTATTTAATCAAAATCCAGTTAGCAAATACAACAATATTTTGTCTTTATGTCATTGACTTATTTTTGCCTTTTGGAAATTGAAAAGGTCACAGGCCTCATTAACTTCATTGACGATCGGATCCTAAATGACGTAGGATTTCATCCTAAAGTGAGGGAAAATATTTGGATTTACAAAGACAAAAAATGACGTGAAAACGTTCTTGTGTACAAAAGAGCATTCGTACAAACTTTGGCGCACAGATATACCGGTAATAAAATAATCCAACAATGTTTATAAAAATGTAAAGAAGTAAAGGTAAAAATGTACAGTCACAATATTCTGTAATATTAATATATTCTTTGTGAAAAGTGTCACAGGCATTAATCATTTCCTGAATATAAACACATTTGGATTTTCTTGTCCATGCTGATGAGTGCTGTACTTCTGAATCATAAAGGGATATTTGAGGCCGTTCTGTAGGTTGATGCATTTGTTCACATTGTGCTTGAATTTAAGATGAACTGAGATTTATAAAGATTAATGCATTTAGAAACTTTTTTTTTTTGTATTTTTTTTTTTTTGGTTTTATTAATCGCTCGTACAGAATTTCAGAAAATTATATGCACATCTTTATAAATGAGGCGCCAGAACTCAAGCTCATATTTGATAATCAAATGACACTCAGTGAACCATAAAAACACCTGCAAATGGAGGAAATTATGAAACTATTCTGTGTAGTCAAATTATGAAGCTCAAACACTGAAAGATTTCCTCAGATCACTATTGGTTCTCTGTGTGTGGACTCTGTGTAGTTTGACTGCATCATGAAGCTCCTGTGAGGACGCTGAACATCTGCTGATGGAGCTGCTCTATTCTGAGAGGAACAGAATCACTCAAATATGAGTTTGACTGTTTGACTCTTTATTCTCTGAAATGAGTCAGTAGAGTTGAACTAATGGAGAGATGAGGTTTGTTCACACTGAGACTCTCAGCAGTCATACTGACCTTCTGAATGATTCAATCAACTGTTGATCTGTGATGATTCAGTGAATGATTCATTCTGATGTGTGTCCTTCAGTATCTGTGTCTCTCACAGCTGTTGCTGAACAACATGGCTGTTAGTATCATCTGCACAAGATTCCAGTTAGAACTATTTTTCAGTCTGGTGCCACAGAAGAATCCACAAAGAATCAGAATCAGAATTAGCTTTATTGTCAGGTATGTTTACACATACGAGGAATTTGTTTTCGTGACAGAAGCTCCACAGTGTAACAGAATGACAGTGACAGAACAAAAAAACACAGATAATAAAAAATAGAAAAATAGAACAAGTAACTAAGGAATAAAAATATACAAATCGACAATTGTATGTACAGGTATATAACAATAGACAGTTGTATGTACAGGTATATTATGTGCAAATTGAAATGTAGACTGAGT
>NW_015511648.1:3072-6280 GCF_001515645.1 Sinocyclocheilus grahami | reverse complement strand
GTTTAATTTTAATTCTTACTGTTTGTGTTGAGTTACAAACAACACAACTGCTCTGAGACTCACCTGAGATGACGATGCTCTGCACCACTAGAGGGAGAACAAGACGAGAAAGAGACAAGAGTCACCTTTGACCAGATGACTAAATGAAAGGAAAGGATAATATTTTGAGAGTTTAAATCTATGCCTGGACTTTTAAGTGGCAGCACAGTGTGGTAAGTTGTTCTTTATGTAACCACGTAGATATGTAAAAATAAGTTGGTAATGGTAATTGTGATGGTAAGTTATTGTGAATTTAAAGATATTTTGTTATCTTTGTTATAATGCTAATTATACTATTTATCAGACAATATCAATAAACCAATGATTGTTGATTCTCTTGCACAAATGGCAGAATATGAGATGCTTGTTAAAAGTCATGATGTGCACTTAAAAAATATCTGCAGTTTTTATATTTGTTTTAGCTTACAGTATAAAAAAGTAGTGCTGCGTTCTGCACTTCTTTTGTCTCACAGGTACGACATTATAACTTTTTCTACTGCAGGTAAATTTCCATAATTGTACTATAACAAACATTAAAAGCTGAATGAACAGCGAGGAATGATTATGTAACGTAGAATAATAAAACCTGAAAAACAGCTCAAAATATTTGATATGCACCATTACATGCCGAAAGATCAAGGAAAACTCATGTCATGACCATTTTAAATGTTGATGTGTACCTTGAGTAATTATTTTTTTCACAAATTACACTAACTAAATAATATATATTACTAAATAATATTATTACAAATATATTTGAACTAATATTTATAAATGATTACATATCTTCTGTGAATACATGCTGCAAATGATGAAATCAGTGAGGAAAATGTTTACCTTATTTAACCATGTTGCTTTAAAGGAGCAATACAGAAGGCCTTCCATCTGCCGTGAGATTATTTAATTAAATTGAGTTCCCATGAGAAAAGAGAGAATGAAGACACCTCCAGTGACTCCAGGTATGACATTATGAAGGTGACTTATATCTCTGTAGCTCAGACAGTAGAGCATGGCTCTCACAATGCAGAGATCTTTTGATTTCTGTAGGCTTGTTCACACCGCACCAACAGATGCTGACCAGCGCTATAAGACATATCTGTTGGATCAGTGTATTACCCATGCTGGCATCTGTTGCCGTGTTCAGTCTGTATTTGATGGGCTGCAGAATTTCGGAGAAGTGACGAACTGTAATCTGGTGATTGTTTGCATTGGCCGATGTCTGTCAGTGCTGTGTCAAATGATCTGAATCTCTATCTGTATTTAGATTAAACTGAATGTGTCTAAACTAAATGAATAGCCAATGTAATGTTGTTCCAATCGTAGTTTGCGTTTAGCAAATACACCTTGTATAATATATAAAACTGTTTATTGCTGTTTTCTACAAAATTTCAATAGATTTCAAAATTTGTCCATGTAGGTTTAATAAAATTAAAAAAGCATACATTTTTCATAATGTTTAGTGAAATTATTTGGTAGTCTGAGGTGGGATGGGAATTCGGTAAAAGGGGGGCACCAGATTTCTTTATAGGTTTAAAGGGGGGCATGACCAAATAAGTTTGAGAACCACTGATATACACATAAGGTGTCATATGTATACTTTCAATAAATGAGTCTTTACATAGTTTCTGAATACTAATTAGGCTGTCTAATTTAGGAAGTTTTCAGTATTGTTTGTGATCTTAAGATGTAATATGTATTTGTATGCTTTCTGTTTACACTGCTGTATGCTCCTCTGTTATAGGCCATGAGGAAGAACTCTATCATGCTCACAGAGAATCGAGCTCAGTGCTGCTAACTGGGAGAGCAGCTGGAAAACTGGAGGAGAAGAACAGTTGAACACCTATTAATACAGACGACTGTCTTATTTTTCTGCAAGAACCACAACAAGCAAAGACAATGATGAGCACTCTGAGCAAACAACAGTCAGACGCTTGATTATGCACTGCACTTTACTGAGTTCTCCAACATGTGACACTGAGCATTTACTGTTCGTAAAACTACTAATAAATGAAGTGGATGCCCTTTATAAACCTGTTAGATTTTGATGTTTTATTTTTAAGATTAATAAAATTTAAGAATGTAATAATGTAATAGCTAAGCATTTTTTTCAGTGTTTAGGATTCTGGGAACAAAAATAAAACTTCCCGCTAAAAAGAATGTTAGGCAAAAATAAAACTAAAAACTTTATAAGAATGTTACGGAATACTGTTTTAACAATGTTGTCACTAAACATTTTTAGAGTGTTTTTAGAGAATGTTATCCTATCTTTTGAGAGAACGTTCTGGGAACAAAATTAAAACTACCTGCTAAAAACATTGCTAGAACAATCCATGGTAATGTTCTTAGAACATTTTTAGAACAAAACATGTCTAGCTGGGTGGTTCTCTGTGTGTGGACTCTGTGTAGTTTGACTGCATCATGAAGCTCCTGTGAGGACGCTGAACATCTGCTGATGGAGCTGCTCTATTCTGAGAGGAACAGAATCACTCAAATATGAGTTTGACTGTTTGACTCTTTATTCTCTGAAATGAGTCAGTAGAGTTGAACTAATGGAGAGATTATTCTCTGAAATGAGTCAGTAGAGTTGAACTAATGGAGAGATGAGGTTTGTTCACACTGAGACTCTCAGCAGTCATACTGACCTTCTGAATGATTCAATCAACTGTTGACTGCTTTGCAGGGGACTTAACAGGGAGAGAGAAAAAATGTAAAATAAGTATTATTTTTTTGTTTCAAGATGAAAAAAGGGCAGACTTGTAGTGTTTAATGTTCAATTTGCTACAACAAATATTTGTGTTGTTTGTGATCGTCTCATTAGCAGCTGCAGTGTCTCTCAGCTGTATCAGTGCAGTCACTGTGACTCTGACTGACGGAGGTTTTTGTACGACTCTTTATCACTGTGTGAACACATATTTACTGTTGATCCATTGTGCACTCTGACAGTAATAATCTCCTGTATCTTCAGTCTGGACTCCACTGATGGTGAGAGTGAAATCTTTTCCAGTACTTGCTGTTCCACTGCCACTGAATCTAGATGGAGTTCCTGACTGGAGGCTGTTTATGTAATATATGAGGAGTTTAGGAGCTTCTCCAGGTTTCTGCTGATACCAGGCTAAGTAGCTTTTGTATATTCCTACATCTATATTACACTCTATTGTAGCTGTTTGAC
>NW_015511648.1:0-795 GCF_001515645.1 Sinocyclocheilus grahami | reverse complement strand
ATGCCACTTCCCCAAAGCCTGTTCACGTCATGCCTGCCAAGCCAATGTCTGCTCACATCACGTCTGCTATGCCAAAGCCTGTTCACGTCATGCCTGCCAAGCCAAAGCCTGCTCACGTCATGCCCGCTACTCCAGGACCTGCTCACATCATGCCAGTTAAGTCAAAGTTTACTCATGTCATATATACCAAGTCAGAACCTGTTCACTTCATGTCTGCCAAGCCAGAGTCTGCTAATGTCATGTCTGCTACTCCAGGACCTGCTCACGTCACGTCTGTCAAGCCAGAGTTTGCTCATGTCATGCCGGCACCACAAGAGATTCTTCTCAACATGGCCACCATTGAAGAGCTTCGCTGCTCACGTTAAGCCTGAGTCCCCGGCAAGATGGCCGCCATGCCTGAGTCCCCGGCCGAGATGGCCGCCACACCTGAGTCCCTGGTCAAGATGGCCGCCACGCCTGAGTCGGACACGGAGCTTGGGCTTGGACTGAAATGACTGATTGCTAGTGTGATGGACCCACCTCTGATGTTGGTGCGAGCTGCAGGCATCCCGGTAACGTCAGTGCTCTCAAGCCCTGCCATTTTAGAGGTCATGCCATACTTTGCTGCCCTTCCTGTACAAGAAAAACTAATGTATACATGTGCGCATGCATACCTTGAATATGAGTAAGAGATATTTAAAACATAATACAAGAGAGAGAGAGAGAGAAACAGATAGAGGAGGGGTGAGGCATATCTGTATCAATTTCTTAAAAAGACAGAGTGTTTTCTAACAGTTGCCTGCTTTTGTTTAAAAT
>NW_015511647.1:8253-9912 GCF_001515645.1 Sinocyclocheilus grahami | reverse complement strand
TGACGAAGACAAAACCATTGAGGATCACAATGATGCAGACGGGCGTGAAGAAACTCAAGATAAAATAACGATCGAGAGCGAGCCAGCAGCTGCAACACACACATTAGAATGATAAACTAGTCACATGATTACAAAACACCAGTTCAACCCTTTCATATTCATCCAGCGTTATTTTAGTGTCACTGATTTTTATTTGTATATTTTCATTAAAAAAAATTTGTTGTTGTTTTTGTCCTTTTTATTTTAATAATTTGAATTCGTTTGAAATATTCTCCATTTGAAATTGAATATGTTAGTCATTTTGTTTTTGTAATTTTTATAATTTTAATATTTCTATATAGTTTTTATTAATTACTTCAGTTATTTAAGGATTTCAAGTTAAGTTAAAGTAAAAATCAAATGTTTAGACTGTGAATTTACAGCTCCGGAGTTGATGATTGGCCACGAGGCAGTGTTTCTGAAGCCTAAATATGAGTTACTGATAAAACTAGCCAGAGTGATATATAAAGCCTTGCGACTCTAGACACACTTCTGCAGCTGAACAGCGCTGGATGCACACACTCACTGTCGCTCGGTGCCGTATCCCGCTGGGAAGGCGATGGCAGAGACGGTGACGATGACGAGAGGGACCCCGTATCCCACCAGATACATGTAGAGATGCTTTAATGTGGTGTGAAACACCAGCACAACCATCCGGTAGAGCTGAACCCCCTCCAGCAGCATCCAGCAGAACGCAGACAAGAAGAAGAAGTGAAGCAGACCGGCTACAATCGCACACCCTACCTGAGAGAGAAACACACGTCACATCATTCTCCTGTTTGCTCGCAATAAACCTTCATTCATGTATCACCAGAGCTGGGTAGGAACTGATTACATGTAATCTACATGAAGTACTCGTATTTAGATTATGTGTCTCTGCAGCACAAAAGCAGTGTTAAGTCGCTGGGGTATATTTGTAGCAATAGCCAACAATACATTGTATGGGTCACAATTATACATTTCTCTTTTATGCCAAAAATCATTAGGATATTAAGTAAAGATCATGTTCCATGAAGATATTTTGTAAATGTCCTACCGTAAATATATCAAAACTTAATGTTTGATTAGTGATATGCATTGCTAAGAACTTCATTTGAACAACTTTAAAGATGATTTTCTCAATATTTAGATTTTTTTGCACCCTCAGATTCCAGATTTTCAAATATTGTCCGATCCTAACAAACCATACATCAATGGAAAGATGATTTATCCAGCTTTCAGCTGATGCATACATCTCCATTTCTCAATTATGACTGGTTTTGTGCTCCTGGGTCACATATTACATTTTAAAATGCTCATAAATAACATATTTATTTGAAGTCCCCCTGAGATTTAAAGTTAATATTTCAGTGATTTTACAACACATTTGCGTGTTCTCTAATGTCAGTTAATTATTTTTTATTCTCTTTTTCTTTATAACAATAATCCCATTCATATCCATAAACAAGTTATGTCAAAAGTAATCTGTAAGTAATCCAAAAGTAGTAAGAAAAACATGTTAATAATTACAGTTTCCAACATGTAATTTGTAGTCATTAACAGATTACAGCTTGTGATTAATCTACCCAGCACTGCGTATTAGCTAAACACATCCAGGTGGAGCATACTGTATGTTTTTGT
>NW_015511647.1:4464-5355 GCF_001515645.1 Sinocyclocheilus grahami | reverse complement strand
TTTTTTGCAATGCTTTGTAAATTAAAGATTTTATATACATGTAACTCCTCAATCCCACAATCCTCTCTCGCACCTTTACACGATCCGGTTAAGCTCGTTTTGAATCCTTCATTACAGGCGCAGTGGTAACTTCCCTCTGTATTCACACACCGAGCGTGATCGCCGCACACAATCAGATAAACAGCACACTCATCCTCATCTGAAAGAGACACAGACGGATGAGTGCGGTCAGGACGGATGCATTTAAACTGTGCAATGACTGCAACTGCAGTTACACAAACTCCCTCTTTTGACTGACATACGGATCATTAAAACTACATAAACTTGTACTATTCAATCAAACCATAAAGTCATAATTACCAACACATTTCCTTTTAACAAATGTATATCCAATGGCACACCCACTGCATGACGGTAGAAAGAGACCTGGGAAGAGAACGGGGTAATACACATATTTTTAACAATTCATCTACATAATGCTGAACATCATTGAACGTGCATGCAATTTGCAGCCAGATTGCATTATAATAATGAGATGAAGGTTATAAACTGGACCAATATTTTGAAAAACATACATCTGTGCTTCTGCTTTAACGTCTCTGCACTTTTGATCTGCACCAGTGTTGCCAACTTAGCAATTGTGTTGCTAGATTTAGCAACTTTTTCTTCAAAAAGCACCTTTTTTTTTATTTTATTTGGCACGTTTTGATTTAAATGATAAAAATGCACACATTTTCCCTCTAAATCACACAAAGAGAGGAAACCAAAGATGCCTAGCAGTACACACATCGCGTGAATTAAGTTTTTAGTTGCGATTGTTCAATAATAAGTGTTCATTTATGACACACCTTGTTAGTAGCTTGTATCTGTAATTGCTAATCCCTTAAAAAA
>NW_015511647.1:0-4183 GCF_001515645.1 Sinocyclocheilus grahami | reverse complement strand
GTGCATTCAGACAGGGCCGCGTTTCCCAAAAGCATCATAAGAAAGCATTCAAGCTTTTGGCAACGGCAGCCCTGAACAATGCTTATCAGAGGAAAGAGAAAAAAACATGTGTTTGAGTTATTTCACAATAAACAAATTGAAATTGTAGCCTACATAGTTTGTGCAATTACAATTATTTAAATTGAACGTTGAAAGATAATCAACGTTCATTTAATGCAAGCAACAGCCATTCACTGGCAGTACAAAATATTGCACTAAATCAAAAGTGTTACAAATAAGTTAGAATGTTAATGTTGTAATACTGGTAGCACTAATATAAAAATGTGATGATATATGTAACAATTTTGAAATACGTTGATGGTTGTATTTTTTTGTATTTGATCTCAGTATTCCTGTGATTTTTATGCATAATAGTAACCCTAGAATGTGATCAAACGGTTTAAAATAGCTGGGCTAAGATATATAACACTTTTTAAGACTGCAGAAATGTGTTAATTGAGTATACACATTATCCCACCGCTCACAATTGTGACTGACCATAAAATACTAATTTTCACACACTTTTTCAAAAAAACAAAACAAAAACAAATTCTTGATTATTTCAAAGGGTTACTAATGACACATCATTTGGATATTTTCATGTCTGGGAAAAATTTGGGATTAAACGGGTTCAAATGCGTTTTAAACAAAGTTAAGTGGTTTTCACTACCCATTTTGCTCTTAGTAATTTAATAATTTAATACATTTAATAATTTAAAAGTTTAGTGCAGAAGTATCGAATCGGTATCGACGATACTGCCTTGAAAAATATCGGTATCGTATCGAAAACAAAATAAGGGGTATCGCCCATCCATATTTAACCGCGCGCGCCCTACAGTCCTGCAGAAATTCGCGCGTTCTCACAATTTAAAAGTTAACGGTCGTTTCTGTTAACCGCCTCACTTATTCATATCCGTTTGTATTTCTTTAACGAATAATTCCTTTTAGATGTGAGGTTAAACATACTTTAAATCGATTTTGCTCGTCTGGTTGAAGGGAATATAGCGTATTAAAGACAGAGAAGCGGAGATCCTCACCAAACTGGTAAGATATCGCTCAGTTTAGCCTCCGAGTATACATTTACATACAACGTAGTTTAGTATTAGTATTTCTTCTTCTGTTCAAGGAAACAATAATTCTATACACCGATTTCATTACTGTGTAGTGCATGTGTGCCACTTTGACTAAACTATTTAGTTCTCTTGTAGAGGGAAGACAACACAATTGTTGAACCTCGAGCCTTAATGGCTGTAACCACAAACGGTTATATTTGCATAAACTGGCATCTGAATTGCTTTTTGCTGAAAAGCTTTTAAAGGAAGATCTTTAAAGTAAAAAGACAACAACAACACGCTGTTTAAATACAAGTCAAACTCTGTCGACGGTCAAAATGATGTTCTGAAATACTAGATGCAGCATGGCATAGATGCTAACGATAGAGCAAACTTATTTATTCCTCTATAGACATGAGTATTAGTGAGGGACGTGTTTGCACTGGCCTCCACCCTCAAGCAAAACAGTCCTTAGAAAGAACAGAACTGAAGGTGGGAAGAAGCGACTACGACACGAAGACCTGGAAAGCATGGGAAATCAGGACAAACTCAGCGTGTAGGTGTGTCTGGAGTCGTGTGGGGGGCTCGCTTATTACGAACAACTCACGCACAGTATTTTACGATCATTTCCTCGCTAGAGTTGTTCATTCTTGCTATCCTCTGTTTTTGTGTCGTGTCGGTGTATAAGAGAAAGAATGCGATACTTTGGTGTGGACAACATGCTCGATGTCTCTCAGTTCAAGGCAACTGCGCCTAGTCTCAGTATAAAGATTACTAACACTAATCGTCCAGCTTAGAACACTCTTTAACACAAACAACGTTCTTACGAAAATTAACCATGGTTTTATTGGCGTATTGATTGCCATTTTGTACCAGAGTTTTACTACAAATACCATGGTTAAACTATGGTTAGTGTAGCAAAACCATGGTACATTTGTGGTTTAACTAACCATGTTTTTTTTGTGGTAAACTATGGTTAATTTTCGTAATGGTCTCTGTATATATTCCCAGAAGTCTGACTACTAATCCAAATTTAGACACAAATATATTCCCCACACACGTGAACAGAGTAAAACTAAATCTACTCGCCCAAAAGTAGTGCCCATTTCAGGTCCATGTTAGGTGAATGTATAATGTATTTGTTATGCTGTTTCAAGGTTCGTGATAAATTTCCAAAGAAAATCAGTCTTCATCTGACTGTTACTTGAAAGTCTTCAGCTCTTTCAGTAGTGCCTCTAGAGCTCCTGTCGTGTGCTCCGCCTAAAAGTTCCCAGGATGACCATAAAGGTTCTTTAGAAGTCCTAAAAACTAGAAAAACATTCCGTTGCATTCCTCCGCATGCAATGTCAAATTGAAATTCCCACACCGAAATCTTTCTGGGAGAAGAGCCGACGTAGTGAAACGTGCGAACCCTGCCCCTGCCGGAGCCCGCCTCCTCGTCAGTGATTGGCTGGCGGAAATCGAGCTTGGGATGTAATTGGTGGGAGTCGCTGTCTGTCCGAAATTCTCGTCTTCTATTGGAGGGCTCTGAGAGTAGTTTATAATAAGGATGTTGACTACAGAACTGCGGACAAAAGGAACCACAGCGAAGACTGGTGACTTTAAAGGGATAGTTCACCCAAAAATGAAATTTATGATGTTTATCTGCTTACCCCCGGGGGCATCCAAGATGGAGGTGACTTTGTTTCTTCAGCAGAACACATATGATGATTTTTAACTCCAGCCGTTGCAGTCTGTCAGTCGTATAATGCATGGCAATGGTAACAAAATCTATGAGAGTAAAAAAAACATGCACAGACAAATCCAAATTAAACCCTGCGGCTCGTGACGACACATTGATGTCCTAACACACGAAACGATCGGTTTGTGCCAGAAACCCAACAGTATTTATATAATATTTTTTTACCTCTAATACACCACTATGTGCAGCTGCTTTGGGCGCGCGCACGGCGTCCGGTGCGTGAGGTGTGTACGCGCTCTGCCGTAGCTTACGTTAATGGGTGTGCTGATATCCAGCCGAAGAGCAATCAAGCATAACTTCAGGCGAGCAGGCTCAGAAGCTGGGAATACGTGGAAAGTCCTCACTCCCGAATGAGTTCACGCGAGAGAACGTAATCTTTTAGTTTTAAGTCGGTTTGGACAATCCGGATAAGCGCAAGTAAGTACCATTTTGATTAGCCGGCGTACCTACAATGACTGTGCACTGTGTAAACAATGAGTGACGTATAGAGATCACTTCCGGCGCTTGTGTAAACTACGCCAGAGCGCGTACACACCTCACGCACCGGATGCCTGCGCGCGCTCAAAGACAGTTGGACATAATCTGTCAAACACCAGTGTTTTGTTCAGTGTGCGCACTCGCTGACTGAATTCTGCTCTCTGGCGAATTTTCTCATCATAAACAACAAAGTGCAGATGTGCGAACAATGTACCTGGGACTATTACTCTTCAAAAATAACAAAGAAGGATATATACCTCTTTAATATATTATTAGCAACCAGTAAGGCCATTACAAGGAAATGGCTTAAGGAAGATCCCCCATCTGTATGTGAATGGCAAGAAATTGTACATGATGTCTACAGTATGGAAGTGCTGACCCTTAAGACAACAATCTACCAAAATCTCATCATACTGGGGAAGGTGGTTGAGAAGAAAAGAAAGGATTTAGTAGACATACACTAGACAACATTTGAAGTGGATCAAAACCTTTCACCAAATGTGTCTTAAAACCTAAAACTAAATGTGTTCTTGTCTTAGGACAACTATGATTAACTTTTTTGATCCACTTCAAATGTTGACTACTGTATGTATATATGTATACACACACATACACAATTATGTGGTTCTAAATAAAATACCTATATGTGTTTAATTCTGGTCATAAAAATAATAATAGTTATAAATAATAATAACAATAAACATTAGTACCTTGGTTCCAGGGCTTGAGTGTGCTGAACAAAACAGAATATCCAAGTATCCACATTATTTCATGCATTTTATTACATTTATCAATGATTTCCATTTTTCCCCCACAATTTCTTTCTTATTGCATATCAAGGAGGTCTAATACACTTGCAGAAAGTTATGCATTA
>NW_015511646.1:8787-9915 GCF_001515645.1 Sinocyclocheilus grahami | reverse complement strand
GATTCCCTTTGAGCTAAATTATTGACCTGTTTCCCTTACAACATACACACCCATGTCGATTAATATTATATGCATTAAGGTACTCTAATATTACAATAATATATATTTTTGAGATTTTGTGTCTTGTACTTGTAAGAGGATGTACACTGGAATGTGACATTGAGATGATTTTAGCTAGAAATATTACGGGTAGCTACGATTAACATTCCAGCAACATGCAGAGTGCAAATTAAACACAAAATAATCCAATAATGTAATAATCCCTAAAACAGACGTCCCTTGAGTGAAAAAATAAGTCTAGAATAATGGACAGGCCCATTCTAAAATTGCCTGCTGTCATCTTTTTGTGTCTTTCAACCTTATTTAAATTCTCCGCAGCTTCTTTTCTGGAAAGAATGTCATGCACACACTAATTCATGCGTAAATCTGTGAGAAAATTACACAGATGTTTTTTGTTGCTTTAACACATGCTCTGCCATCTGCGGTTGTGTCTGCTTAAAGTATTACAGCATAATCATGAATGAAATATCAACACACGGTTCATATGTTGATCTCCAAATAAGCCTCTTTAGATCAGGGTTTGTCTGCCTGGAAGCAGGTTCAAGCCAACTAACTTTTTTGGTGCATATGCTTTCAATTTACTGAAAAAAACGAATTTAAATAATGGCTATAATGACTATTATCCCGCCTCTAGTCAAAAAAATAAAGAAAAAAATCTAACTACTGTAGAAAACAATTGGTCTATTACAAACATTGCAAAAAAAAAATGCATTTATTAAAATGAAAATATGCGTACAATACAATATTCATTTATTATGTTTAGTCTAAAATACTTTTACTATGGCTTCAAAAATGGCAAAAAGAATCACTAGTGGAAATGTTCAGGAACCTGAATCATAATTCCTTATGATTGCCATTCCAATGTCATATTGACTATTACTGATGTGTGTGCTCTGTATTCACAGTGTGACTGAAGAGTGAATGTAATTTCTTGGCTGGATTATGACTGACAGACAGGAATGAGTGGCACACATTTTATCTTCACTGCACTGGCGAGAGAGAGCTGCTGACACACTGGATTTTGCAAATGAGCCACTGATACATTCTAAATAGTTTTTTTGCTTAATT
>NW_015511646.1:0-439 GCF_001515645.1 Sinocyclocheilus grahami | reverse complement strand
GATCCTTCAGAAATCATTCTAATATGCTGATTTGCTGCTCTAAAACCTTTATTTCATTTCGGAATATTTTTGTGAAAACCAGGATACATTTCAGTATTTATTGATAATTAGAAAGTTCAAAAGAACAGCATAACATTTCTTATTTACATACATATAAACATGTATAAATGTGAACAAATTTTTTTATTTTTTATGCTTATATATGCCAATTTACATAACTACTACCAAAACTAATCAAACCTACCATTGCTTGGTTACAATAAAACTTTAGCTTGTGTTGGCTAGCTATCAAAACCTCAAATGCAAGTACAACTTAATAATGATCTTTACTGGTTATGAACCCAGTAGGAATCAAACAGCTGCACATTGTTTATATGAGCGACTGCCTCAAAGACTGACAATGGCAATGGAGTTGGTAGGCTATGAAAAGCCTGTCCTT
>NW_015511645.1:9281-9916 GCF_001515645.1 Sinocyclocheilus grahami | reverse complement strand
GCACATTTGAAGTTAGTCTATTATTGGGGAAAGCCTGAGTTATTAAGGGCACACAGAAATATATATATATGGTATAAATACACTACTGTTGAAACATTTAGACACACTTTACTGAATTTATGTATTTTTTTAATGATCGTAAATACCTTTTAATGTAATGCATCCGCATAAATGTTTAAAAAATAGTTGAATATAAATTGCATAAATGAATGACTAATATGAACTTATGTACAAAAATAAATTAATAAATAATAATATCATAATTTCAATAATAAATAAATTTTTTATAAAAAAAAGTCCTTATATACATCAATCAAAACATAAGATTAGCCTAAGTACTTTTTTAATAGACAATTTTATGTGGATGTTTGTCTGTTATCTTTAGCTGTTGTACTAATAAAACCAGGTGCCAGAAGCGGTTTGGCCCTGACTGCAGATATTTCTGGGAGGAATATATATTAGCAGCATCACTGAGTGTCCGGCGCTGACAGACTGACAGGACTGGGGCTATTTCTGCTGTGTGTTTGTGTTTAATGGCGCAAGGTTATGAACGGCACTCCTAAAGTCACCGAGGTTAAATAGTTCACAGTTGATTTTGATGGATGGTGTGTGTCGGGCGATAAATCGCAAACACA
>NW_015511645.1:6441-7950 GCF_001515645.1 Sinocyclocheilus grahami | reverse complement strand
TCACATGTAAATGTAATTTATTTAGCATTTAAATTGAATGGCCAAATAAGACTTTTGTCTAACATTATCACAATCATTGCTCATACAGATGATGTAAACCTTCATGTATAAGGTATATATATATATATATATATATACCCATAATCTAACCATGAGCTCTACTCTTCAGCACAACACAAACAAACTCAATATCATAATAAAAATATCATATTAAATATCAACACCATTAAACACTAACAGGTCTTTCTCTTTACTAAAAGACATATACAAAGCTTCATTTGAACTTTTACTCTCCTTATACAGTGCTATGCAAAGCATGCTGGGAACTAAAAATACATTTATCAAATACAAGAAATCTGAATTATCAAGAAGTTATCAATTTCATCAATAGAATTAAAATTTAACTAAGGCAGAAATTTGATTTTAAATGACAAAATATTAAGTTGACGCATGATCAACTTTGAGAACTCATCAAAATAATACAGTATTTGAAAGGTTTCATTAAATCGAAAACTTGCAACCATGCATTTAGAGCACACATGTGATGAGGTGCTAAACGGAGAAGGTTCAGGAGCGAGATCATCTAATCCTGTCCATCGTTACGCAAGAGTATGTAAACAGCTGACCTCACCACCGTGACTGTACTTCCAGCATCCCTCCATCACCTCGTCCGTTCATCACTCACTTCATTTAGAAAGTGTCCAGGTGGCTTTTAGTGCTGGAGTCAAACCTCGAGCTCAAGCCTTGCAACTCTGTTTACCTTCATCTTGCTTCGACATGCTTCAACAAGCACATTTCTGAAACAGTCCGCTCCGATCAAAAGTGCCATAAACAACTTTGTCATGAAATAGCGTGCAGAAAATGTTTATTACCCATCAGACCCTGACGGATGAGAACAGTGCTTGGGGAAACCTGTCTGAAAACAGTCATTATTTGTGCTGTTACATTTGGTGCTGCTATTGCCAAAGAAATTGCACAATGCAGCAAAGATTTTCACTGTTTTCAATATCTGACAGATTGAGGATTTTGTTATTAGAGTCAATTAAAATGCTAGGGAGTGGTAATCTAATGATCATAGATCCGGGCATGCTAAAACACAGACAGAGACAGAAAGTGGGGTGAACAGAAACTGTAAAGATTTGTTGATCAGATGTTGCTCTTTCAGAGCTCATAAGACTTTAACGGAGTTCACACTTATGTCTTATTAAGTGAGTTGTTTATCTTAAAAATGCTCAGTAGAAATAAAACAGACTCAAATGAGAGTAAAAGTACAGAGCTATAAAATTAATGTGGAGCAGTTCAGGTCATTTGAAGAGTAATGTTTGGGTTCAAATTAAGATCTCTGACTTTTGATTGGAGACCGTGTCCAAGAAAGCTGACCACATTGTGAAACATTGTTAAAAATCTCTGCTGAAGTGAAAACACAGAGATTACTGGGTTCATTTTCAACAGAAGCACTTTCTGTTCAGTCTCTGTCCTGTCTAGGAGAAACAAGCAAGTGTCCAAATT
>NW_015511645.1:4313-5624 GCF_001515645.1 Sinocyclocheilus grahami | reverse complement strand
ACACACACACACACACACACACACTCACACACACACACACATTCAGAAGCTCAGCTGTGACAGAGATGAGCTTTACACCCATAAACGCCTCTAACCACAAACAAATGAAATACACTGACCTTGACAGAAAGAGCAGGAGCGGGTCTCTGCGTCACAGATTTATGGGAGATGACCTTTTTAAGTGCTTTCTGGCATGTCTAACTAATGTATCGATTCCTGTTGAAGAAAAGCACAAATTATGAAAATTGTGAAATCAACTGATGCAATTCTGGTTAAAAGGTCAGAAAACAATCAGAGTTGTTAGGCCTGTCAGACACAGTAATAGACATCTTTCAATTAAAATAAGTACAGTTTTGTCCATTGCATGAGTTCTCATGATGTCATCAAGGTCACAGTTTTTCACACTGAGTTTGGTACTGAATGATGCAAACAGTGAAGGAGTGAGTGATGTTCTCATACTTATGTGCACAATCATCCTCCGGTGTGTGTGTGTGTGTTTAAGGGAGTAAACACAGAAATCAGTGAGAGAATGGACACTCACACTGACCTCACTTTGCTTCCCTTCTGCTGACACATGGTGCTTTCCATAAATAGGGAACGCTTTAGTGTTCAGTTACTTATTTTAAAGCATTAGAGGCACAAATCCCAAATGCTTTCTATAGTAAAAATATTAGATAAACTTCTTTCTAACAATATATTTACATAGCATCATCAAATAATCAAATAATTAAAATCATACAATAAAGTCATCATTTGAAAATACAAATGCAATTCTCTGAGTAAAACTATTTTTAACGACTAAAATAAGTGTTTAGTTGAATCATTAGTTATTGCACAGCTCCTAACCACATGATTTTACAATAAACAAAAAAGTTTAAAAAGCATTTTTACACAAATTAGTGGTATTATTGGTCAAACTTTCAGCCTGTTAATAAAAGTTATTATACTAGCAAACTTGATTCAGCGTTTTTGAACAAATCTGTAAATGATGACTTGACTCATTTATTCACTTGTTTTGTTCCTGAATGAATCTGTTTTTTTAATGATTCAGTTTGACAAAAGATTCAATGACTGTTTCATAAAGATAGGCTGCATCCGGAATTGCATACTTCCTTACCATACAGTAGATGAAAAACAGTATGTGACAAAAGAAGTATGTCCAAATTCACAGTACTCATAAAAGAGCAGGCAAAAAGCACACGGATGACCTTTACTACTTCTGACGTGATTCTGAAGTGTGCATACAATGGATACTTTACTATGAGGCCAAAAGGAGAGGATTTATGAATGAGAGTGACCCGACGCGACGCA
>NW_015511645.1:2212-3531 GCF_001515645.1 Sinocyclocheilus grahami | reverse complement strand
TGACTCTAGTACTGCTAACGGAGCCTGAACTCTGTTCAAGTCATTACACACAATCTCTTTACATTGTAGTGTTTGCCTAAAGCTTTGCGTTCAGCATTTCTGGAAGTTTCTGTGGGTTCATTAGAAAATGTAATTCCGGTTATTTGTCTGTTTGATGTGGGAGTTTTCTTGCATTTTTTTTTTTTTTGCTCCACTGCCTCCGTCTGAATGCACAGTCAGGTCGATCTGCAGCCACTGGATGTGGGAGTAGCAGGGTGTGTGTGTGTGTGTGTGTGTGTGTGTGTGTTCATGATGAAGGGTGTGACAGAGGTCATGGCCTTTCTGTAGATCCATGTATTTATTTAAAAGTCCCATATGATGAGAAATTAAATTTTTATTGATCTTTTGAGATTAGAGTCCATTAGAACTCAAAACCTGCCCAAAAGCATTAACTGAAACTACACTGCGGAAACGTTTAGTAAAATCCATGTTTATGCATCAATAGGTGTTCAGAAACTTGACTATATGTCCTAAAACACTGGAAGAAATCCCAAAATCCCAAAACATTTTTTTCCATTTCAATAACTGAATTTAAATTGCATCCTTTTAGAAACTCAGTTTATCTGTTGAGATAAATGGGAATCCTTGTAGAGAGCTTTTTCAAGTATTATAGACTTCACTGACATTAACTATGAACATTTGACAACCACAATGTGGTAGAATTTTTGCCTTCATTTTCAATGGTCTTAAATCTAGCAAACTTCTTTTAGTGAAATGTTTTTCTCATGAAGTGTGCTTGTGCTTGTTTCTTTTCATTAAATGCCACTTGACTGGATTTATTTTGCCATCTAATGCATTCAGACAGCTTTAAAGTGTGACTTAAGTGTCTAAATATTGCATAGTGCATAAAAAGTGCAAGTACACAATGTGCTGCCACTTTGATCCAGTTCACAAGGTTTATGTGTCCAGTTTGTGAAAGTGAAACTCTCTTTATGTAAGTCAGAACTAAATATTGACTATCACACCGAATCACATGAGGAGCTGTTTTAGGTTTTACAGACTTTCAAAAATCTGTAGAGCATGCATGTAGTGTAAGGGTCACGGGGTGCTTCAGCTGCATTTCACCCCGAGGCCTGTTCATACATTCTTATGTGCAGTTATTTTAATGCAACTGTACTAGAATGACCTCATCCATCCTTCTGCACTCCTAAAATATCATTTGAAATAACATCATCTACCATTAATATTCACATCTACTTCAAGTAAACACAAAAAGGTTAGTGGGTTCATATAGGCTTACATTACACACACACACACTCTCTCTCTCTCTCTCTCTTTCA
>NW_015511645.1:0-1449 GCF_001515645.1 Sinocyclocheilus grahami | reverse complement strand
ACACACACACACACACAGGTTTGTTTTTATGGTTTATGGGGACTCTCCATAGGCGTAATGGTTTTTATACTGTACAGACCGTATATTCTATTGCCCTACACCAACCCTACCCCTAAACCTACCCCTCACAGGAGACTTTCTGCATTTTTAGATTTTCAAAAAAACTCATTCTGAATTATTTATAAGCCTTTTGAATTACGGGGACACTGAAAATGTCCTCATAAATCACCTTCTCATTGAAATACCTATGTCATACCTATGTTATTATGCAAATTTGTGTCCTCATAAACCACATAAACATGCACACACACACACACACATGGATTCCTGACATAATCGTGTGCTGACATGATCAGTGCTGTCGAGCGAGAGCTGTGAACAGAAACACTCTAATCAACAATCGAAGTGATGGTGAAAAGACCAGATGGTTATAGATAACCATGCAAATTATTGTATTTTTAGCTTGTGCTTATGCATACATAAAGTTTTATGTGAGATATTCTGCTCGCACACAAACTACTTTGATTGATGTACCTACATGCAAAATTATTTTATGACTGGATGAATCTGTTTATTCGCACATTTTGATTGATACATTGATACCGTCTCCACCGTTCACAAATGTCCTTCCCACTAACAGCACTTCTGTTGTTCAATATCTGTACTTTAGTATCATAGTATCATCAATACAGTATTATAGTATTTATTAATATTTACATTTTTTAAAACTATTTTCCATTTTAATTCAAATTTAAGTTCTATTAATGTTGTTGTATTTTTTGTTTCTTTTATTTATGTTTGTTTAGTTTTTATAATTTTTTATTTCAGTTTTAGTTTAGATTAGTTAGTAAGTACATCAAGTCAAACTAAAAAAAAAAGCTGCCTTAAAAGAAATAAACATTGGAAATGTTGCCTTGGTTACTAAATTAAATAAGTGTTTAAAATATTCAGTTGCACTTAAATTACCATTTATTTTATTTCAATTAACGCAAATGTATTTAAAATATTTTTAGTTTTAGTTAACGACAATAACACTGTACCTGTAAAACAGTAAAAATGTACCTGCTTCCACCACTACTGCACTACACCACATTCAGCTGTACCATTTAGCTGATGTTTTTTCCTTAAACAAAGTGAGTTACGGTGCACTTACTACAGAGACAATGACCCTTGAGCAGGGTTAAGTGTTGTTTTTTTTACACCTTGAGCAGCGCTTATAGGATTCAAACTTACAACCTGTTTAAGATGTTTACCCAAGGTTTCACCAGCTTCATCTTCTTGCCAACAAGCCAATCTGTTTACAGCACTGCACTCAGTGAGAATGTGTTTTGGAGATCTGAATGATCTTTCAGCTGATGTAACTGTATCACAGTATCACGATGATTGAGCCATCAGACGTGTTGATTTGGCTGTGACTTTAGTATGTCTCAGGATCACTGAATATCAAGC
>NW_015511644.1:8547-9920 GCF_001515645.1 Sinocyclocheilus grahami | reverse complement strand
TTTTTTGGCAGTGCGCCAACTCTCGATATTTCAGCTGAACAAATGTAATTTTTATTTTATTTTTTACATATTTTACGTATTGCTACTCAATCATTTTTGTTCACTGTGAAGTATTTTACCATTTGTGGTCACATGTTTACTTGTAGCTTATCCATATTGTGTGCACAGAAAATACACTGACAAAGTCAAACGTTTCGGTCAATGATTTGGCCCCCTGAACCCGAAAATTGCATTTTGTTTGCTTTTTTGGCCAAATACTTTGGGTTGCTGAAGTTTCACTACATGGCAGACACTCTAGCAGCAGTGAGTTTGCACGGTCAAGTGCTGCTTCGTAAGGTAAAAATGTAGTCATCATAATACCGTTGATGTCCTTGCGTTTATTATATCCTTAGATTGTTTATCGTAAACAGTATTTGGTTCAAACGTCTGCTCTCTTACAGAGGAATCTGAGCTTTTTTTAGGCTGCAGAGTCTTTGTTTGCATGGAAAAACAAGCAGATGGCTCAGATGTGGCCGCTACAAGCGTTGACTAGCTCCGGCACCGTGACACAGTCTTACTTTCCACAGGATTGTTATGTTTCTCAGAGTGACTTGAAAGTCATATTAACGCTGGCAGTCATTGTTTTGAGGCGATTTGTAGCAAGAATGAAACCCTGAATGCCTTTTGAGTTGGCCTTTGTTTGATGTGAAGGAAAAAGTGAGTATGAATGGAATTGAGAATTGGGTTGTGTTTGATAAAGTAAAGAGCTAATTATAGCTGGTTTAGCATGCGTTCCCTAGACTACACCACTTCTGCTCTGAATTGCTGCCTTGTTGCATGGCTGGATTACAAGGAAAGGAAACTGGCATTTTCTAATGAGTATCCGAATTTCCATGAGGAAATCTGCTCTTAACACTCTCCCACTTTGTTATTTTTCTTGACATGAGGCATTTGATAGTGGGCAACAACTAGAGAGTCTCTATGGGGTAAGAAATGCTGCATGAAACATGGTTGCAAATTACCCAGAAACCCCCAGTAGAGTCTAGATGTGCTGGAATCGATAAGAAAATGACTCCGATTAGAAGTTTCTTTTTCGTTCAAGAGAAATCAACACATTGTTGTGGGTTTTGAGAGGGGGTGGGAACGCTCGCTTCTACAGCGGGCAACTATCTTTTGTCAGAGAGTTTCGAATCGCCTGCTATAGCACTTTGCAACAATGGCCTGTCACATTTTTTTAAAGAATGGTGTCCATGGCGATGAAGTTCCTGGATGGTCTTAGGGTGTGACCTTTGCTCTCTGTTGTTCTGCTGTAGTTTCCTAGGCAATGTCTTATATCTCATACTCAAGTCGTCACCTTTATTTATATAGCGCTTTATACAATACAGATTGTTTCA
>NW_015511644.1:0-2019 GCF_001515645.1 Sinocyclocheilus grahami | reverse complement strand
TTATGTTCTTCACCAAATTCAAAATGCTATAACTCAAAAACTACTTGTATACTAATCTGGCCAGCTCTTCCTTATCTGGTGACTGTGCCAGCTGTTCGCTCTTGAGTAAGTGCTGTGTTGCTTAAAGGTGCTGGGCCTGGTGTTATCGAGTGCCCCTGCAACGGCTTGTCATCTTGGTCACACTTAGCTAATGATGCCTGTGCTATCGCCGGCAAGCGGGAAAGGAGCTATAAAACGAGCAGCGTCATGACTGAGAAGATAGATGAGAGTCATATGAGACAGCAAGTCTAGTGCTTCTCATGCTGGTGGAATTTCACTTTATTTCAGCACTTCCGTATGGCTTCTCACAAGAGGAAATAGATTCGTGTTTATTTAGCTCTACTTCCAGTTGCTAAACGGTTAGCCTATCTGTGCAATCTGGCTAGAAATGGAAACCTCCAGAGCTGTCGTATCACACGTGTTTTAAAATGTTAGTTGCTTTTGTACAGCGGAAGGTTGATTTGTTGCCTCTTTGGGGTCTGTCTCTGATATTTTGATCTCTTGCTCCAAGTGTAGCATTTAAAAGCGTTTGTAGTCGACCTCGGTGTCAAGCAGATGGCTTGTCAGGATCCAAGGCGACATATAGGAACGTCACGACCTTTGCTTCAGGGACTACTAGACCACGAAGAACAATTACTTCAAATGTCAGGAGCACTCTCAACCTCACTCCCACTGTAATACTAGTTATTAACTGTAAGACATGTGACAGGAGCGTTATTGCACCTTTTGTGGATCTATATGTAACTTGAATCAACTTTTAGGGCCTTGCTTTATGTTGGTTTAAATCTTGAGAATCAACTGTGAAGTGCAAGCAAAATTACAGACTGTTATTAAAAAAGGCCTAAAATAACAACCGGTTGTGTTGAAAACCAATAAGAGATTCCATAACATGACAAATCCTGATCTATTAATTTATTCAAAAATGCACCTCTTCTATGATCAATTATTCTCATTAAAATGTATTTTGGGGGCATTAAGTCAAAAATATAAGGGTGATACAATTGCCCTGATATAAAGAAGACAAGGCCTCCTTGAAATAGTGACATTTTTATAAAGAACCCGATCATTTATTTATTAAAAAAACATAGTAATAATAAAAATTACTCCATTGATTTGATTTTTCTTTGCAAAATAAAAGTCATGTGGTCTAACATAACATAAAACAGGAAAACACAAGCATAAAACAGGAAATTATATCATAGAGGGGACCGCTGCAGACCCTCAGGACTGTGTGTCAAGCTCAGTAAGTTTCTTAAAATATCTGATCACTGAAGGCAATATTACTTCAGGTTATGAAATGCCATGTGATTTATGAATTAACATTTAATGATATTTGCAAAAAATACTTCTTACCTTGACAAATATATACAAAAAATGGGAATTTGAAAATAACCTTTAATATACGTTATATAATATATATTTATATAACATATATATATACATATATATTCAGTTTTAGTATTATTAATACTTAACCTTATTTTATTTCAGTTTGTTGTCAAGGCAACTAAGGAAAATTATTTTTATTGATTTTAGCTAACACTGGTGGCTACACCACATGTCACATTTTAGAGTTATTAAATTGATAAAAGTTTTTCAAAACCATTTGAAACTGACATAAATACATGTTTTAAATGACATTCTTTAAAAGTTTTCCTTATACTTGACACCCATTGACCCCAGGACTCAAAACATGGCCGGGGTTATGCTGTTGTCAAGAGATGCTACCTAAAAATGAAGAATGATATTTGTGGTTTTGATGAAACTACATGATGAATTTCAGAGGAATGTAGGTACCTCGTCAGGTAAAAGCGCATTAGCGGAGGAATGCAGTTGGTTTGGTACGGCCCAGCTCTTGTTGTTTTTCTATGCTGCATATATGATACAAGAACTAAAATAAGAGGGGTGTGCAGAAGAGGGACGGGTCTCTGTGCTGCCCGCTTTGTCTGTTGACATAACCGATCCAGATTGGATGAGTCA
>NW_015511643.1:8976-9921 GCF_001515645.1 Sinocyclocheilus grahami | reverse complement strand
CATAATGTTTGCAAAATGATAAAATGGAATGTTCCCTTAAGGTTTTCTCTAATATTCACATAACCAAGAAACATTTTTTAACATTTAAATAACGGGATGTTTTGAATGTTCAGAGAACATTCAGAAATAATGTTTTCATAACTCGAAGGGAACGTTAGCAAAATGTTCCTACAACGTGTTTTTGTTATCTGGGACTGCCCCAGCAATAACATATTCAGATCATTTGAGATTCCTGTTCTCTTAACATCTTAATAGCTGACCAATAATGATAAAAAAACAACTAGCCTACTACAACAACAACAACAAAATATACCTGCTCAAATATTCACATCTGTCATGACTCGGGTAAAGCTGAAGATAAGCGTTCAGCTAATGAAGCAATGGAGCGTGATGAGAACATTGGCTTAAAACAAGATAACAGTAAAACGGTCTGATATGGATTTTGACCAGCTGGACATCTTATTATTCTATCTTATTATTCTATCATTTGTTTGGATGCTGGTCTCTGGAAAACACATCTTTGCGTAATTTACTATGATATTTTCCCAAGACACTTGGTGGATGTATCAGTAGGTGGTCTGCAGTGGCCTTATTAATACTGCAAGCCTTCCCTGCTTAGTAAATTAGACTGTGCGATCACATTTGCTCACTCATCAGTGCTGTTCTTGATAGCAGGGGAAAATTTTAAGTGGCTATGCATCCTTCAGTTGTTCTCATGTGGAGAAAATGCATGTTTGTTGTTGCCTGAGAGGGAGACAGCAATTTGTTCCACAGAATCAATGTGCCAATAAGAGCTAAGGCACTGATCTAAAGCATGAATGAGGCATCGAGTGCCATTAAAAATACATTAGGGCCAATCTGTGAACCAGCAGGGATTGTCTCTGGGCTGCCAATAAGAGCATGCAGAGGTAGCCAGGCACTTAGCACACTAAACTGAAAATCGAT
>NW_015511643.1:4345-5670 GCF_001515645.1 Sinocyclocheilus grahami | reverse complement strand
TATTATGGCTCTCAGAACAGAGTCAACTAAATGAGAAAAAGAGGCGACAGTGTGCAGTAAATCACATTAACAGACAGCAACACTGTTTTGAGTGGGACAAAAAACATATTTTTCAAAAGGCATTCTTTACTTTCGGTGTAAAACTTTACTAATTAGGAAAAACTGTAATGTGAAAATAAATAATTGGAGAAAGACTAGATATATTTTTTATATTGTTCCATATACTGCATGCTCGAACAGATGTAGCAATATATAAAAAAAAAATATTGCATATTTTTGAACAAAACAAGGAAATAGATTTGTGCTGTGAACTGTTATAAGAATGATAATATAATGTTTCCAAGACAATAATAAATTATGTTAGAATTGTGCAGAAATGTCTTCACACTAGCAGAGAGATAATGAAGGATTTTTTTGTCTCTGGTACTTATATATTTTTTGGAAATGAGCTGAGCTGTGATGTGTGAAATGGAGACAGATAATTGGATCAGCAGTCATCAGACTGACATAACCCTGTGTGATTTATCAGATCCCATAAGACCACATCTTCCAAGATATGACATGACAAAGAAGCTGAAACTGTAGAAGAACAGGCAGCTGGCAATGCAAAAAGACTGTCCAATGCAGGATAGAGGCTGTGCCACCTTTAATGTGTTGCTGTCCAGCACAGAGAAATAAATGAGTTAGGGACCGTAGTTTGAAACAGTGACAATAAAATGAAAAGATCAGCCATTATTTGGCGTTTCAACTCTTGAAAATGAAAAGATTAACCCTTATGGAACATAAATGTGGTTACTGTGCTTTGTTAAGGTTACTATAACAAGGAGCATCAACTGGCATTGTAAAACTGGAATAAATTGTTCAGTCGTTTATGCATTTTTGACGGAGACCGAAGTTTGATTTCAGTCCTATTATTTATTATGGCATGTATAATGGAATACTGTGGACCGAATCATTTTATTAATGAACCCATGGACAAAAATAATGCATGCAGAAAACAATATCCCTGGATTTAGGTCAAATGATTAATAAACATTTTTTCAAACATTTTATTTGAATTTAGCGCTATATCTAAATTGTAAATATGGAACTAAATATTTAAATAATATGCAAAATGATGACGCCTCTTGGCGACGTCAGCCAGTGTTGCCAACTTAGCAATTTTGTTGCTAAATTTAGCAACTTTTCAGACTACCCTAGCAACTTTTTCTTCCAAGAGCACCTAGCAACAAATTTAGCAATTTTAAAAAATTGACTTGGCAACCTTTAGCAACTTTTGATAAGTGACTCAGACAACAAAAAGGCACACATTTTCCATCCAAATT
>NW_015511643.1:0-929 GCF_001515645.1 Sinocyclocheilus grahami | reverse complement strand
CGTTACTTGTAATGCGTTACCCCCAACACTGTATATATATATATTCCCTCTTTTGCAATGACAGCAGCACTCAAGCTGACATGAACTTTGCAAGTTTATGCTAAACTGGAGAATCCATGTTATGCAGCGTGATTTTTATGTGTTCCAATCTTGTGTTTCTCTGGAATCAAGGAAATCTGACCTTTGAAGGAGTTCATATTATAATGATTATGTGTTTTATTTGTGGTCTAGAAATAGTGACAAAATACCTTTTACAGATTAAAAACGTTCTGTTTATTTCCAGGAATAAATTGCCAGTCTGGTTAGTCAGGCCAATGTCAGATTTTTGTACACAATTGTATTTGTCAGCCATCTACATCCGCTAGGGGGCAGCAGCACGAATCCCATGGAGACCCGCACTCTCTTTTTCTTCTTCACCGTTTGTCATCATCCTTCACTTCCTCTACAAAGTCATGGCGGTTCACGGCGCGTCGGTGAAAATCCACCCGGTGGTTTTGGCATCGATTGTGGACTCATACGAGCGCAGGAATGAGGGAGCAAGTCGCGTGATCGGAACATTATTAGGTGGGTCGTTTATTTTCCCTGAGTGAAGTCCCAGTCAGTCACGTTTAATAAAGATAACACAAGCGTCGTTTTGTCTTACGAAGCATGTGTTGTAGTCGAGCAGGGTTGAAGTGGATGAGAAAGCGCATCCGCACTGAATTAAAAAAAATCTAAATTTTTAACATGGTTTCATTTGTGTCACACAGGAACCGCAGACAAGCATTCAGTTGAAGTCACCAACTGCTTCTCCGTTCCTCACAATGAGTCTGAAGATGAGGTGAGGCAAACAGCAACATATAGCGGCTACAAAGAAGTACCAGTGATGTATTTGTGGTATCTGAATGTTACCAGAAATTACCATGGTTTTTGAACATGTAGTATCAAAT
>NW_015511642.1:8916-9923 GCF_001515645.1 Sinocyclocheilus grahami | reverse complement strand
CATCACAATAATCCACAAGTGATCCACACCACTCCAGTCCATCAAAAGAGAAGCCAAAAACTAAAACAAATCCATCATTAAGACTTTTTAACCATTGATTCCAGCTAAAATATGAGTCCTCTATCCATAATATTGCTTTCTCCTGTGAAGAAGTTTCATTTCTGGGCAAACTATTCCTTTGAAACTGCTGATTTTCTTTCATGACACAGACTTGGAGAAAAACCAGAGATGAACCGAGAAGAACTGACATTTGTACCAAAGTCACAAAAAACTTGACTTGGACTCCAAATTAGAATTAAGAGCACAGTGTCTACAAGAAGAAATATTTCCAAATGAGTGGAATTGAGAAAAAATGTATTTATGTTTTAAATATATGAGCTACTAATAAAAGCAATCTGCTGCATTAGAAGGGGGTTTTGGACTGGATAATGAACGCGCTGAACTCATTGTAAATTCAGTGCAGGTTATTGGATATTAAAGTTCACACTGTATGCTTTATCAAAAATAACATACACTATCAAACGTCAAGAGAGAGAAAAAAAACAAATCCTCTGTTTTTGAATTCTGATTAAGCAACGCCTGAACTTTCCGTCTTTCAGTCATGAATCGCCTCCGGATCAAATGAAAACCTGCTAATATGTTGTGCCTGCACAGCCGAGCATCTTTAAAGGAACCTGAGGGATCTCCACAAGGTGCGTTTCTCCGGAATCAAAGAGCGATCCCGTTTGATTTAAACAACTGGCTTTCTGTTTCAAGAGCCCAAAGGAGGACTTTAATCTGAATTCCCAACAGCCTCAGCACGGCCCAAAGAATCTCTCATCGAGACCATTCATTTACTGCTCCACACGCACATGCACACTCAGCGGTTCTGAATCTCCGGAAGCTGAGGGTGCAGCGGCCACAGCAGCTCAGGCGACGTGATGCATGCTGGGTTCTCAGAGTTGTTCAGTCTAAAGGGATCTTAAGTGTTGATTAAATATTCTGAGTTGTTGCTAGGGACTCCTGGC
>NW_015511642.1:2084-3179 GCF_001515645.1 Sinocyclocheilus grahami | reverse complement strand
AATCTTGATATTGATTGAATAAATAAAAACTTTCTCGGACATGTTATATTTCAACTAAGCAAAAGAATAAACATTTTTGTGATTATATTTATTTATTTTTAGACCTAGATGTGCAAGTCAGGACGAGTAAACAGTGAAGAATAGCGATGGTAGCGAGATCTTGTCACTTTTGTGCAGTAAGTCCTCAAGGAACCTCCACTTATTGCTTTTAAGATGTTCAAAAAATGATAAAATTGCAAAGAAACACGTCTAGAAAATTAAATGTGCCTTCTTTCACAGGGTCAAGTGGGTTTTTTCTGAATGTAGTATTTAAAGATTTTTGTAAATTGTGTGTTGCGATGAAGCATCAAAACTCCCGGGAGTAAAAAGCAATTACATCCAGACTGAACAAGACATCAAATGCAGCTCTCATATGAAAAGACAGCACTAAATGCTGCCCGCAAGACTCGTTTATGACTTCACAATTGTGCAATATTCTTTATCACTGAAGCTTAACTCACATTCCTCGCTCAAAATCGCCAGATAGTACAAAACAAATGCCATATTCCAGAGTTATTAGAGTAATAACTTGAGGGGAAAGGGCCACATGTATCCCACAATCCCTCACAGCAGCTGGAAATGAATGGATCTCTGTCTGTGGTCTTCACGGATGGGCTTGTGATGTTTCAGTTGATTGAGTTCAGCCGGCGGCGGTGTAGTCCACCTCTCCGTTTGCATGATTGACAGCGTCACCGGTACCTGAGGGCCCAGTCGGAGCCCATGCCGCGTTTCGCTTCTCGCACAAGTTTTTACGAAACTTGTAAACAGCTCGCTGCTGCGGGACACGGTTTTGTCAGGTTGTTTTAAATCACGTCTCTGCCCTGAAGTTAAAAACACTGCGGTGAAAGTCTGAATCTCTTAGTGATGGTAGTCAAGCGGCGTTCACTAGTTCATCAGCATCTGACCAAACGCTGTTAACTTGGAGTAATTAGTCATTTTGGGGTCATTCTGTGATGTAAGTGCTTTTTCCAGTTTGAGAATTCTGTCAGGCAAATAAATAATATTTATAATATATATATATATATTTATAATAAATAATATAATAAATAAAGTTGA
>NW_015511642.1:0-1075 GCF_001515645.1 Sinocyclocheilus grahami | reverse complement strand
GTTTTTTTTCACTTACTATATGCAAAAACTTATGGAGTATGTGGTACTTCAAGGTACTTTGAAGGATACCATGGTAAAGGTGCTGTTACTATGATATTGATTCTCTTTCTTATTGCTGACCTTTCGTGATCATTTCTCTCCCACGACCAATGAATTGCAACTGTTCGCTTGTTTAGTTTCAGGATAAATCTACTTTAGTGGTGGAAAGTGTCTCCAGGAAGTCCAGACAGGCATGTATAACATCTCAAAACCAGTGCATATCACAAAATATACAAGTTTTGACAGTTATCGTGTATTTTTGTGAATAGCCTCAGTTTTTTGTATGAAAGACAGCAGTTTTCAGTCTGTCCCTGAAGTGGTATCCATCTCAGGCGGACAACACTTTGCCTGAAGGTTGAGAAAGAATAAACAGCCTCTACCCAGAATTCCTCTCCGTTCTGCCAGATCCAGACTGTGATGGTGATAAATGATTCAGGGTGACTGGCAGCTGTCAGGCGCGTCTGATGACTGTTTGCCAGAGGCTCGGTCACCGTGGAGGGCTTGTCGGTTTTCTGTGAAGTGTAGCACATCTTCATGAAGTCTGGAGAAACTGGATGACCATGTCACTCCACAGCTCTGTTACCGGCCAGTGTGAAAATAATGGCAAAACAGACGCCTGGAGAACTTTCCAAACTTTCTGAATAATTATTTGCATTTAATAGGCCCAAAGAGAGTGTTTCATGCACATTGCATTATGCTTTAATAATGCATCCGCCTCCAAAAGCAGACAAATTGGGCTTTCGCTGGCTGTAAACACAGATTCTGTTGTTTCACAGAGGATAATAATTAGCATCAGTGTGCTTTCATTTAGCAGGCCGGTTACGCTGTCCCTGAGTATCAGGAATGCAATCATTCCCAAGCATCTTAAAGTTTTAATTTTTAATTCCCTGGCATATGAATAAAACAGGCCGGCTGACTAGTTGTGATTAGTTTTGGCATTTCTGCGTGCATTTGCTGTTTTCCAGCTCAGTCTGATTGAATTACCCACAGTTTGACTGCGGAAGCGCTGCGTGAATCACGCTGAGAGAGAGCACTA
>NW_015511641.1:4779-9925 GCF_001515645.1 Sinocyclocheilus grahami | reverse complement strand
GACCTCTCAGAGTCAACTGTCTTGTCAATTCTAAGAACGTTAATTGCCTAGTTAAGGGAAATAACTTCCATTCTGTACAATTCTACAAAAGCTTGTAGCATAAATCTGCATGATTAAGTGACTCCAGTTATAAGCAAACAATGAACCATGTCAAGTGTGATACAAGTAAGGTTTTGTTAACTACATAAACACTTAAACTAGTCTAACATACTACATAAACTGGTCTAACATCCTACATAAACACATAAACTGGTCTAACATACACACACACACACACATACAGTTGGTATAGGAAAGGGTTAAAGCTTAACTCAGTACAGAAAGAGGCATAAGGAATGAAATTTATGGAACCATTTGCATATTCAGCAGATTTATATTGTGTGTTTGAGTGGTCCAGACGCTATATCTATATATTTTCCTGATGACAATTTTATGATTATGATTGGTTTATATTAGGGCTGTGCAAAAAATCGAATGCGATTGTCATGTCCATCTCATCAGTAAAGCCGGTTCTGTGGTTAGTAATAAATCTCCATCACGTGCTTTCAGATGGAGCAGCATTTACTACACAGAGCCGTAGTTCACTGACAAGCTATGCAATATCGCGTTTATAATCGCGTTTCATTTACTGATGAAATGCGCATGGTAATCGCATTCGATTTTTTGCATTCAATTTTTTGCACAGCCCTAGTTTATATACTACAAGCACTTTTTCCATTTTTATCACAGAATAAGGCACAGAATATATTTTATAGCTTCTGTACTGTAATAAATGCTATGTCAGGTAGCACTGTATCCTTCATATACTTTATTTTTTTACCTGGAGAAGACTTGAAAAACACACATAAACCATATATTGTCACAACTGTTTATTGCCTTCATGTTTCATCAATTAAGGTTTATGCTTGTTATTCAGCTGAGCTACAGTGATCGCGGGATGACTTTGTCCATATTAGGAATTTCCTAACATGTCAAACTAACCTACTAATTCTTTGAGTCCATTTTGGACTTTCTGCAAGAGAGAGCCCTCTGGCTTCCAGTATGAATGAAACATAAGCTTGAATGAAACTCACACTGCATGAGAGTGTTTAGTGCTCTGTAATGTTTACATCATTTTGGATACGAATAAAAAGTAACCAAAATGATTTTGTCTCTTTTTATTTAAATCTAGATTTATTCACTGGCCCTTAAAACATCCGCGTGAACACACTTGGCCGGAAAAAAGTGCAGGGGAAGAGTTTAGGGTTTTTTAAAAGTTGGGGAAACACGTCTCCCGTGTATTCTACGCCCCATGCTACAGGGAGCCACCGCAGAGGAATGAAAGAGCCACGGGATGCTGACCCCTGGGCTAAACCGACCGTCTGCTAGCCACCTCACATCACAGAAGTCAGTTAATACTCAGCACATAGAGACTCTTTTACCTAGATATCATACTATAGAGACTGTATCTGTTCCCTGAACTAGCAAATACAAAAAAGTCCAAAATAATCTAAGAGTAACAATTTAATTGATGTTCAAGAAATAAAAAAGATACATAATACATATAAACAAATTATAAGTCTTGGCTTAATGAATAGTTGATCCCTTTCTACGAAAGCAAGAAAGCACTTTTTGTAAATGATAAGATCACAGATCATAACTTAAATGGGCTCTGTTTGACAGAAACCTGTCTAAAACCAGATGAGTACATTATTTTGAATGAGTCTACCCCCCAAGATAACTGTTATAAACATAAGCCGCTTCCAAAGGGTAAAGGGGGAGGTGTTGTGACAATTTATAGTAATATTTTCAATATTTCTCAAGGTCTGGTTTCAAGTATAATTTGTTTGAAGTGATGGTGCTTCATATAATGTTATCTAGACTCTTAAAAATAAATGTGCTTCAAAAGTTTCTTCAAGCGATGCCATAGAAGAACCATTTTTGGTTCCACAAAAAACCATTCAGTCAAAGGTTCTTTAAAGAACCATCTCTTTCTTACCTTTTTATAATCTGAAGAACCTTCTTTTGCCACAAAGAAACTTTTGTGAAACAGAAAAGTTCTTCAGATGTTAAAGGTTCTTTATGGAACCATTTAGACAAAAAGGTTCTTCTATGGCATTGTGAAGCACCTTTATTTTTAAGAGTGTAGGGCACCATACAGACTTCATCAAAGAATTTGCTGATTTTCTATCTGAGTTAGTGCTGGCTGCAGATAAAATCTTAATTGTTGATGATGAAAAAGATGCACTGGGATCAACATTTATAGAGATTCTCAACTCTACTGGGGTTAGACAACATGTGTCAGGGCCTACTCATTGTCGAAATCATACTTTAGATTAAAACTATCACATGGAATTGATGTTAATGGCATTGCAATTCTGCAGCAGAATGATGATATCTCAGATCATTATCTAATCTTGTGTATACTCCATATAGCTAAAGTTGTAAATTCAACTCCTTGTTACAAGTATGGTAGAACCACTGATCTATAATAGAGAACTGGATTGCTCATGATGTCATAAAAGTGAAGCCGCCGCACCGCCATATTGGTATTCCCCAGTATTCCCATACATTCTATTGAATTAATAGGAAATCGTATGATTTTAATGAGAAAACATCACCTAACAAGTCAGCGTTTTTATATCTTAAGTATCCCTGTACATTCTTACAATGTAAACATCCTAAGAATGTAAACGCTTATTTGTTTAATGTCGGGAATTTCCCCTGCTTATTAAAAAGTTACATTCATATACATTACAGTAGCGTAGCCTACATCGGATGAACATGATAAACATCTGACAGACGAAATCCTTAACATATGTATTACAAATGACAAAGTGCTCATTCTGAAATCTGAATAAAGATTTATGCTTTGTATACACATATAGGCTACCTTAATTCACCTTGTACAGTTATTCACGGTTTATTTTGTTGTAGTGTTTTTATTCATACAGTAGGCTAACTGCAAATAGTATATTTCAACAATGATTTCGTTAACAACATTAATTTTGAAGCAGATTATGATTTAAACATTGGTTTAATTATTAATTTAACATATATAACGTTGCATAACATTTTACATGAAAACATCAACGTTACTGCTAGTAGTAGTAAAATGGCATATTTGCATGATCTTGGAGAGTGAAATGAATGTTGCTCAATCAGGATTAGGATTAAAAATATACATATAACGTATTCAGAGAAATAACAGTGACTACATATGGTACAGACTTAAAGACATGAAGCTTTAATTCCAAGATGATGCATGGTAAGCTTTTAATTTCAATACAACATAGAGCAAAATAGTAACAGAGGCTTGTATTAATTGTATATTTGAACCGATTTCGGCAGCTAATACCAGATATACTGTATGTTTATGTTTAATAATTCCTGCATATACGTATAGTATAAAGAAATATATTTTGTGTTGGATCAGTTGCCTGTGTTGGCAAGTGTGCTGCAGACACACCAAACTTAATGATTTAAATATATCACTTATCCTGCCTTCAAAGACCATAAACATTGAAGATAACATCAGAAGTAAAAATAAATTGACATATACATAAAATAAAAACTAATCCTGTGTGACTGATTCGCTTCAAATCGGGTGATTTTAGGTCAGTGTAATTGCTGACGTGGTAGGGAATAGTAAGCTGGCGGCTCGAACAGCTCCGGTGGCTTCACCACCTGTCGGCAGTATAGAACGCAATGAGCAATCCAGTCATTATATATAGATCAGTGGGTACATCACTGCTTTTTAAATAATCCTCCTTACTCATCTCAATTCCTCAGCATATCCAATAGCTCAGAAAAACTTGATAATGTCACAGAAACTATGGACTTTTCTTTTTAAAAAAAAACTAGAAGTATTTTGTGTTGCATGGAGGGAAAGTACTTTCTCCTACAGAAAAGCCTTAAAAACTGCTAGATATAGTTACTTTTAGTCTCTTTTAGAAGAAAACAAACACAACCCCTGGTATTTCTTCAATACAGTGACTAAATTAACGAAAAATAAAGCATCAAGAGGCATTGACATTTTCCAACAGCACAGCCGTATGACTTTATGAACTACTTTACTTCCAGGATCGATACTATTAGAGATAAAATTGTAACCATGCAGCCGTCAGCTACAGTATTGCATCAGATGTGCACTATAGATCCCCTGAGGAACAATTCCACTCATTCTGTGCTATGGGAGAGGAAGAATTGTATAAACTTGTTAAATCATCTAAACCAGGGGTAGGCAAGCTCGGGTCCTAGAGAGCCGCAGTCCTGCAGAGTTTAGCTCCAACCCTGAAAAAAAAACCTCACCTGCCTCTAGCCTTAGTAATCCTGAAGACATTGATTAGCTTGTTCAGGTGTGTTTGATTAGGGTTGGAGCTGAACTCTGCAGGACTGCGGCTCTCTAGGACCGAACTTTCCTACCCCTGATCTAAACCAACAACCATAACCCTATACCTATGTTAGACCCTATACCAGAAGTCATAGATCCTCTTCTGAATTTCTGATTCATCATTGTCATTGGGATATGACTCAAAAACCTTCAAATTGTCTGTTATTAAGCCTCTGATTAAAAAAACACAACTTGACCCCAAAGAACTAGTTAATTATAGACCAATCTTGAATCTCCATTTTCTGTCAAAGATACTAGAAAAGGTAATATACTCACAACTATGTTCCTTCTTAGAGATAAATGGTGTCTGTGAGGATTTCCAATAAGGATTTAGACCGTATCATATTACTGAGACTGCTCTCGTCAGAGTTACAAATTACCTGCTCTTATCATCCGATCGTGGTTGTATCTCTCTATTAGTGCTACTGGATCTTAGTGCTGCATTCGACACTACTGACCACAACATTCTTTTGAATAGACTAGAAAATTATGTTGGCATTAGTGGATTTGCACAGGCATGGTTCAAATTTTTCTTAAATGACCGCCATCAATTTGTAGCAGTGAATGATGAGGTATCATACCAATCAAAAGTGCAGTATGGAGTACCTCAAGGCTCAGTACTAGGACCGTTGCTTTTCACGCTTTTTATGTTACCCTTGGGAGATATCATCAGGAATGATGTTAGCATGGTGTTAGCTTTCACTGTTATGCTGATGATAATCAGCACTATATTTATTTGCGGCCTGACGAAGCATTGCAATTTGCAAAACTAAC
>NW_015511641.1:0-3199 GCF_001515645.1 Sinocyclocheilus grahami | reverse complement strand
AAAAAAACACAACTTGACCCCAAAGAACTAGTTAATTATAGACCAATCTTGAATCTCCATTTTCTGTCAAAGATACTAGAAAAGGTAATATACTCACAACTATGTTCCTTCTTAGAGATAAATGGTGTCTGTGAGGATTTCCAATAAGGATTTAGACCGTATCATATTACTGAGACTGCTCTCGTCAGAGTTACAAATTACCTGCTCTTATCATCCGATCGTGGTTGTATCTCTCTATTAGTGCTACTGGATCTTAGTGCTGCATTCGACACTACTGACCACAACATTCTTTTGAATAGACTAGAAAATTATGTTGGCATTAGTGGATTTGCACAGGCATGGTTCAAATTTTTCTTATCTGACCGCCATCAATTTGTAGCAGTGAATGATGAGGTATCATACCAATCAAAAGTGCAGTATGGAGTACCTCAAGGCTCAGTACTAGGACCGTTGCTTTTCACGCTTTTTATGTTACCCTTGGGAGATATCAGGAATGATGTTAGCATGGTGTTAGCTTTCACTGTTATGCTGATGATAATCAGCACTATATTTCTTCGCGGCCTGACGAAGCATTGCAATTTGCAAAACTAACAGAATGCATAGTTGATATAAAAAACTGGATCACTAGTAATTTCTTACTACTGAATTCTGAAAATATAGAGGTGTTAATTATCAGATCAAAAACCTCTGCATGTAATAACCTAGTCTAACACTTGATGGCTGCTCTGTCAGTTCTTTGTCATCAGTTAGGAAACTAGGTGTGCTACTTAATAGCAATCTTTCCTTTGAAAGCCACGTGTCTAACATTTTTAAAACCACAGTTTTTCCATCTAAAAATATATATATACAGTGGGTACGGAAAGTATTCAGACCCCCTTAAATTTTTCACTCTTTGTTATATTGCAGCCATTTGCTAAAATATCTGTATGCACCAAGGGTCTGAGAGTAACGCAATTTCAATTCTCTGTGTGTATGTGCTGTACATGTGGAAGAATTGACAATAAAGCAGACTTGACTTGACTTGACAATTTACAACCTATGCTCACAATGTCAAATGCAGAAATGTTAATTGATACGTTCATGACCTCAAAGTTAGATTATTGTGTTGCTTTATTGGGTGGTTGCTATTCGTGCTTAATAAACAAACTCCAGTTGGCCCAAAATGCAGCAGCTAGAGTTCTTACTAGAACCGGGAAGTATGACCATATTAGCCTGGTTCTTTCAACACTGCACTGGCAGTGTTTGCACTGCACTGCACATTATATACATTGTAAAATCTTGCTAATTACTTATTAAGCCCTGAATGGTTTAGCTCCTCAGTACTTGTGTGAGCTCTTATCTAGGGCTGGGTATCGAGTTCGATGCTTTTTAGGCACCGACCGAATTGCCTCGATACTATCGAGTATCGAAAAACGTCTCGTCGTACGGTACCAAATTTCGATACCTAAGGGATTAATCTAATCAATGTCAGTGAGGCGCAGATCGATCAGTGTTTGACACCCACGAGAGCGATGCGAAAATGTACGGAGCAATCTACTCATGGTATCTTACTATAGCCTAATACACCGATAGGTCTGCACAGTCGGTCCGCGACTGTGACACTCAGAGATGTGGCTCACACGTGAGGATTTAGTGTGTATGCGTCCCAGCCCCCGTAGCTGTAAGGCTACATTTACACTGGTGCGCTTTTGTTTTAAAATGAAAACGATCCTCGTCTTACTGGCGTTTCCACTGCGTTTCAAGCCGGCTTTCCACTATCTCCGACAAATGACAGACAGAAAGTCATTCATTTCCAATGGAGAGTAGCACGGGAGCTGTGTAGAGTTTCAATCATATGAAGATGTCCGTTCATACTACAAGACCGAAAGCACGTTTTATGTGACCATTCATGCACACTGTAGCATCATGCTACATAAGACCAGGGTTTAAATTGGGCCGGGCCGTCTGGGGCTGAGCCCCGGCACTTATAGACCCCAGGGCTTGACATTAACTCTTAATTAACGCCAGACAAGTAACATGATTAAAATATCAGTAACCAAAAATAACGATGTAAACACCAAAACGCAATATTATTCTGATTTTATTACATTTAGAGTAAGTGGCGAATAGTGGATATAGCTACTGAATATAAAGCATCTATTGATTCCCTGTAAAGACCTTGTCTCTGACGACCACCAGGACAAGACATTGTAATAACTTCCGATTGCCGTGTGTGTTTTGGCCATGTATTGTTGATGAAATTAAATATATTATGACCTCTGAGACAGAGCAGTGATCATGGAAGAGAGAGCACAGGCAGACAGCGCTAGAAACTGCTAATGTTTATCAGTAAATCAGTAGAAAATTAATAGAAATGACAATTCTGTCTGAGCTAGGTGATTCTGTCATACGCACTAGTGTAAATGTAGCTAACAGATGTGTAAACTGAAGACTATTTGAGCTTTATTAAAACAATTTGCACTGATTTTTTGTTTGTTACATTTTGTTCCTTTGTGCAGTGGCTTTGACTCTGTATAAACATCTACAAGCTGAAAAATAAAACCAAAGTTTTGTTTTTAGATAATGTAATCTTGTTCAAATAGATTTCATAAAATTGGTATCGAAAAAAGTATCATTCAGGAACCGGTATCGAAGTCAAGGTATCGATATCGATATCGAAAATTTTTGAACGATACCCAGCCCTACTCTTATCGCATTATAGTCCTTCACGTCTGCTGCGTTCTCAAAAACTCTGGCCATTTGATAATACCTAGAATATCAAAATTGACTGCGGGGGGCAGATCCTTTTTAATCCTTTTTAATTTTACTTAGCAGAAGCTGAAACTCAATTTAAGATTTTATTTCATTTAGAAGCATTTGAAAGGAAATGTATGGACCTTAAGTCCTTTTAGCCCGTGAAGGAATGGTCCCTATGTCGGAAGGGGAACTGCCAGTCTGGGCAGATGAAGACGACAATTTCCTCCTCTATTTAATTTTCGTTGTCCTTGTGACCCCATTCACCGATGATTCACAGACGAGGGAGATTCCCAGGGCTCCTGGCTGGCTCGCCAAAATTGTGGTTGAAATTTCCCTACGGACCTGACTTAAGTTGAACTGTGTCTCTCGACACCAAAATTATTCTCAGGTGACTTTTGAAAAAAAGGTGACTTTTGAAAAAAACGTCACTTCCTGTTTGTTGCTGCCGTGTGGTTTGAGTTTG
>NW_015511640.1:9198-9925 GCF_001515645.1 Sinocyclocheilus grahami | reverse complement strand
GATTGTCTTCATGGGTCCTGCTTTTCACTGAGAGAGATTGAAATGTGCTGTGATTTGTTAATGCTTTACGCATGTAGCTATGTGACACAGATGCAGGTGATGTTTCTGTGACTGTCTGCTTTGGCAATTCCTAACTCAATATTGTATATTCAATATTGTACGAAGAGTTTCGATTCGGCACTTTTTGAATCAAATTTATATTGTTTTTAGCTTATGATGTTCATTATACAATGTATATACTTATTGTTAGCAGTACACTGTTAGAAAGTGTTAATAAACATTAAAAGTACTATTATACTGTATACTTTTTCTCTACTATTATTCTGAAACATGGCATTTTACAGTTTTGTATATTTCCGTCCTTCTGGGAACAGCAGATTTTGAGGGAAAAAGGAGCAATGGTTGCAGAACAGCAGTAGTTTTCTGCTTTGATATTTGGAGATCATTAATTTTTCAACCAGCAGGGTAATGTCCAGTTTACATAAGTTTTGTATTCCCTAGCATACAGAAATACTAAAGTATTCACCCATGTCAGAATAATTTTGTTACAGCCATGACATGTTGTGTTAGATAATAGGCTTAGACCATTTTAGTTGCAAATTATTTAAATGTGCTAAAAGGTTTTGTAAATATGGTTAATTTTTAATTATTATAAAGCGGAATCAATTTATATGTTGCACAAGTTGATACACAAATATCGAAATCAGGTTGAGGAATCACCCCAGAA
>NW_015511640.1:0-1313 GCF_001515645.1 Sinocyclocheilus grahami | reverse complement strand
GTAGGTGAACCATCTTGTTATGGCGCTAGGTAACAGGGTTAACAGAGCTGATGCCACAGTGAAATCATAGTGATAAAATCTCAAATATATATAAATAAATCAAACCTATTGTCATACGTTTTATAGCCATGTGTGTCAATTTCGTGCGCTCACGGTTGGCACCATATTACTAGAAAAAAAAATGTAATTGGGGGTTCCTGTTAAAACATTCCATGCAAAAACATAATATACACTAGTCCTGAAATTAAATGTTGTGTATAGACGATAGATAACATTTAAGTTAGCATTAAACGTAATACAATTATTTGCATATGGTGTAGCATTGATTATATAGTCTAATGTACAGTTGAAGAACTGAATAAGCAAGATTTTCTTCAGAAATCTTATCAAAGGGCAACCCAGCACTGTAGTAAAATGGTACAGAGTCATAACATTTAATAACCAAAAATGTGGGGAACAATTTTTTCACAATGTCATGATGACTTATTCGTCAAGCGCAACCATTCAGTCATGCCATGTTATTGTGTAAAGAACAAATAATTCTCTTTGATTAATGAGAAATATGTTTGTTTCAAAACTAGTTAAAACTCTGTTGTGTATTTTAATTCGTAACTCTTATTCTATAATTTTTTTTAATGCATTATAAATGTTGTCTATTTAAAATTTGATGTACTGTTAGAAAATTGCAAAATCACAAATGAGGATTTTAAACTTATTTAGAAACTTTCCAAATTTTACCTACAGGGCTGAAAATGGAAATTTACAGAAAATAAAACGACTCATAAAAAGTTAACTGAACTTTTTCCTAAAAAAGTGAAATGAGCTTCATTCAGGTTTACTCAAAGAAAATGTTTAGAATATGCACAAGGTATTGAAGTCACTTACCTATTATTGGTCCCCAGCTTTCCCATGGTTTGGCATGGACATTGGTGGCACGTTGGTGAAGCTGGTCTACTTTGAGCCTAAAGACATTACAGCAGAAGAAGAACAGGAAGAGGTGGAGAGTCTGAAAAGCATCCGTCGCTACCTCACCTCACATACTGCCTACGGTAAAACAGGTATTCGAGATGTTCACCTGGAGCTCTCTGACCTCACCCTTTGGGGCCGCAAGGGCAACCTGCACTTCATCCGCTTTCCCACGCACGAGCTGCCTGCCTTCCTGCAGATGGGTCGAGACAAGCATTTCTCCAGTCTGCACACCACCCTCTGTGCCACTGGAGGTGGCACATTTAAATATGAGGATGACTTCCGTACGGTGTGTCCAAACTTGCATTGTTGCACTTTGCATATTGCATATATATATATATATATAT
>NW_015511639.1:8237-9925 GCF_001515645.1 Sinocyclocheilus grahami | reverse complement strand
GGATATATAAACCAGTACACACACACACACACACACACACACAGAGAAAGAGAGGATTAGATCACAGCACACATCACTAAAATAGCCCGCACCCCTGAGCTCATCCGTCATAACACGACTCGGATGTACTCGTTTACTCAGACTTAGAGAAGACCCTCATGCTGCACGTGCAAATATAGCTGCAGTTGTTTCCAAACTAACCTGTTATTTTCTCTTTATGTTAGTAAGAATCTCCATGTGCTTTGAGTGTCTTGTGTCATGATCTGTTCAAGTGCTTCACTTCATTTGCATGCTTATATTTGTTGCTCGTGATCAGGTTTATTTGTTCTTGGCTTTGTTTCGGTTCATTTACTGCATTATTTCTGTCACTGACAAACACGTGAAGGCTGTTTTTTATTCAAGCGCTGTGTTGGTGTGGTTCTTCGTTTCATTCTGCTCACATGACTAATAATCAATATCCATGAATTATTCCACGGGACTCTCAGTGTCTCGTCTCTCCGTCTCATTTCATTGTGATGCTTCAAAATGTATTTTCTGACATTTTCTCTCCTTTGAACTTTTTACTGTGGGAAATGTTTCTCAAATATGCATATAAAATCTTATGTGTTTACCTCCCAAAATAACAAAGCATATCGTATTATCTGTAAATGTCTAAAATTCAGTAAGTGATGGAGTTTTTTTAAATCATATAATTTATGCACAAATACAATGACTATCATATTGTATATCCATACAGAACAAACCCATACAATTGTGAAATAATTCAATTATTTAAATTATTAATTAAAAAAATAAATAAAATTGGATCATAATCCATTTTTTTTCTAGATTATGGAACGTTTTCTGGAACGCGTCAACAGTTTTCTGTCAAAATAAAAGTTTGAAAGTTTAACACTTGAAAATGAAAATTAAGAAATTAAGAAAAAACATTAGGACTGTCATTTTACAAGCGCATCTTAAAATAACATTATTTTTCCTAAATAATGTTAATAATATTTTACAGTACATTTAAAAAATATATTTAATGAAATGATCGCCTTTAGAACTTTAATTATTATATTAGGCTGAATTGCGATTTCTATTTTTCTCAGAATTTAAGACCACCAAAAATAATACATAAAACTTCTGTTGTACCATTTAAGATATTTAAGACATTTTATGGTCTTACATTTGATCAAACTGATTTGAAGTCATTTGCAGACTGGCCTATTGATTCATGTGGAGTACTTTTACAATGTCTTTATGAACATTTTGATGCTTGTAAGTTCTGGTTTTGTGCTCTTTCAATGGATGGACAAAAACAATGTGAGAAAAAATCTCTTAATCACACCTACTCGAGTTTTACCTGTTTGTTCAGCAAATCTACAGATGCTTGTCAACGGAAAAGAAACATTTTCCTCCTTTCTATTATAGTGTATTTTGACGTAAAGGTCATTTGTGTGTCATGATTAAAGAAGCTGGCCAAAGCATAGTCAGTCAAAACCACTCAAATCCACTTCAGTCAAGCAGAAATATAATCATGTTTGTGTTTCACTTCATCTCCATGCAATCATGTTGAGAAGCAGAACATACAGCAGCCGCACACACTCGAGTCTGCTGATCTCTGACGGGAGACTCCTGATCTCGCTCACGGCCTGTAATCTCCGCCCCACACACACACACACACACACACACACACACACACACAC
>NW_015511639.1:0-799 GCF_001515645.1 Sinocyclocheilus grahami | reverse complement strand
CTCCGCTGGCCTGCTGTCCAAACACTGAACAAAAAAAAACACACAGATATTAAGAGATCAAACATAAAACTCTTTGTGCTTATTCTTTAGCACTGGATGAAAGCAGACTCAAAAGTATTAAATGCATGCACAATCATCTATGAACTTGATAAACACTGCAAATGCATCATACCATCCACAACCTTTCAAATATCTTTCCAAGAAATTCAGATTTAAATGTACAGTGAATTGCACAAATAGAGACGTTTCTTTTGTAAAAGTACTTGCAACAAGGATGATGCACATTTGTGGATCGAGTGGAATGCATGCATTCATTGACCATCCTATTTGATTCACTTGGATTTTGAGACTTGATTGTCTGACTGAAACATAGGCTTTCAACACTCTCTTCATGCTCCTCTATCTGTTTGACTGATTCAGTAATGCACAGATGAAAAAAACAATCAGCAGTTGACCTCAAAGATGCAGTCAACAACCCATGACATGAAACTTGAAATCACTCTCAAATATTAATAAATTAATGCACAATCATCTATGAAACTCTAAAGTCATCTATGAAATGATAAAAACTGCATATGTATTGTACTATCCACAATAAAACCCAGAATTAAAGGTGCAGCGATTTGTACAAATAAAGACATGTTTGTGCATACACATTTTTTTGTATTAATGTATCAGAATTTGTGCAAGCAACAAGGAAGATGTGCATTTGACTAATTTGCATGTTGAGGCTGAACCACTGACTTTCAACACCCTCTTTGTGCTCCTCTATCCGTTTGACTGATTCAGTAATGCACAG
>NW_015511638.1:8536-9926 GCF_001515645.1 Sinocyclocheilus grahami | reverse complement strand
AAGACTGATTAGTAGGATAGCAGCACATGCCACACACACACACACTTGCTTATAGATATCTAAATGTGCACATTTCATAGACTTTTGTTTTATATTCAGCTAATTATAAATACTACAAACTAACCCGCACCCTAACCTAACAGGATACTTTCTGCATTTTTAGAATGACTAATTAATAATAAATAAATGTATTATTATTATTGTTGTTGTTGTTTGAATAGTACTGTTTAGGTTTATTTTTATTTCTTTTTTTAGATTTAGTTCAGTTTTTTTTTTGTTTTTTTTTGTTTATGTAGTAATTTAATAATTGGTACTTCAACTTAAACTTGTTTAATTAGCTGCCAAGGCAACATTTCTATTACATTTCTATTCATCATCTAATGTTTATATTTTATTTCAAGTTTTTCAATTAACATAAATGTTTTAATAGTTTTAGTTTTAGTTACAAACTGACACAATACCCATAATATATAAAGTAACCCACAACCTAATGTTTTTTATAATAAAAAAAGAAAAAAAGAACAGCAACAGTGACAATGAAAATAAAAAGTGTTGTTTTTACAAAGAACATCTGTGGATGTCTTGAAAAGGAGGTTTTTGTCAGGTTTTGCTCACTTCTGGGTACAATTTGTTTCTAAAATATGCTAATGTATGTTCACACACACAAACAAACAACAGAGCTTGTGTCTGGAGTCTCATTTATCAGTAAATGATGGGGGAAGACCTTCATAATTACTCATTTATATGCAATCTCATCTCACATGGGAGGTTTCAGTCATTAGCAGTCTGTTTGGCAGAATTTCATTAACATCAAAGTTGTACAGGTTTGAAATGTCACCTATGAGCAGAATAGAATATATAATATAATTGTTATTATTATTTATATTATATTTGTTATTCTTAGAAAAGGACTTAAACCAATAATGGATGGAGAGCATTTTTTTATTTATATATAATAGTTCCATTTAACTGCAAAATAATGGTAATATTAAAATTTGTATATGTTAGAAGCACTACTTTTTACCTATTATATTTCACATTTACGTTACTTAAAGATGCTGTATCTGTATGCGTGCTCTCTCTCTGTGTGTGTGTGTGTGTGTGTGTGTGTGTGTGTGTTGTAGAATCACCGGCGGGAGGTGGAGATGTTTGATGAGAATTTGGCTCATATCAGCACATGGCTCTATCAGACGGAGATACGACTGGATGAGATGGAGAAGATGCCTGCAGCCGAGAAAGAGAGAATGATGAAGGTGAAAACACACACACACACACACACACACACACATACTCACAGACTTGGTTATTTGTCTTTTCAGTGAAAGTGAATATTCAACCAAAAATAATGTAATTTGATCCATCAGGATTTGTTTGGATCATAAATGTTAGG
>NW_015511638.1:0-514 GCF_001515645.1 Sinocyclocheilus grahami | reverse complement strand
AAAAAAAAAAATCAGAACATAATTATAGAAGGGAGTAATCATTAATCATGAATGTTAATGGAGATCAGTGATCATTCTGTGAGATGCTAATTGATAATTGTGTGATAATTATATGATAATTAAGTCAACAAGCACTTCTAACTCACAATTAAATGTATAAAAGGAAGATGATTTCCAGCAAACGAGCAAAATAAACCGTTAATGTTTGCATGACTGATGTGTGAAATGAGTGTTTTGAAGTCACAGTCGCCTCTTCCCCTGCAATTAACACTGAAAACTCAAACGAGGACATTCATCGTTAGACTCATACGTGCTTAAGTGTGTTTCACAGTCTGGCAGAGCTTTGGAGAAAGTGTGTGTTTCTGGGTCTGAAAGTGCTGAAACAGGGCGAGTTGAATGTGAAATTGTCCTCAAATACAATTTAAGGTCAGATGCATTTGCATATGAAGAGAAGTGGAAACTTCCTGTTTGTGACATGTCAAGCGTCCATTAACCCAGTGTGTGTGTGTGTGTG
>NW_015511637.1:26819-27580 GCF_001515645.1 Sinocyclocheilus grahami | reverse complement strand
ACTGCAGGGAAGAGCAGCCCTTTGTGTGGATGTGTGTGCACTTTTTGGGCCAGCACGGACAAAAGGGAGGGGTACAAAAGCCTGGAGAGAAATAAGAGAAGAAACAAATGATGAAAACCCAAATTATCCTGAACATGTTTTTGTATGGCCGCTGTGTGTGAGAGGGCACACAGAAAGGGAGAAAAGCGAGAGAAATAGGAGGAGACGCTCGTTCACTGGGGCTGATAGAGTGACAGAGAAAGAGAGGCGGTGAGTACACTGTATCTTTTTCTTCAGCACCAGATCACTCTCTCTTTTTACCTTTTCTTACTTTATCTTTCTCTTTTGTTCGAGGGGGGTGGGTCGGGGAAAAATGAGTAGACCCAGAGTTGGAGCCAAAGTTGGGGCTGCGAACGGCGTGCTGTTATTATTGTGGTTATTCCTGTCTAGGTGAGCATGGGTAAAAACGTTTACTATTACGCTCCGTTATTCTTAGTCCTTGAAAAGATATAGGGTTGTATGGAAAGGGCAGGGGGCGATGGGGGAGTGGATGGTTTGGAATGTGTCATTGGATAGTCTGGATGAGTTGCCCTCAATGCCAGTGTAAACCTCCTCTGCTCTCCTTTCCTCTCCTCTCATTATTGTCTGGTTATTCAGGAGCGGGTTCATCTGTCTGTGTGATAGCTGCAGAGCAACAAGAGCTTTTCTCTTTCTGTATGTCAGGATTGTGACTTTTGGTTGCGGGTCAATTGTGCAATGATTGGAGCCGTGTGTGTGTGTGT
>NW_015511637.1:9576-9928 GCF_001515645.1 Sinocyclocheilus grahami | reverse complement strand
AAATAATGTTCTTTTTAGCAACATCATATGACCCCTTTAAGGAAATATTTTGTGTATGAGATTTAATGAAGGTAATCTTATATTGTGTGTATAACACTTGGATGGTTTTAAAAAACAATTTTGTACACTCTCAGAAAAAAGGTACAAAAGCTTTCACTGGGGCGGTACCTCTTCAGAAGGTACACATTTGTTCCTAAAAGTCCATATTGGTACCTTAAAGGTACATATTAGTATCTAAATGGTACAAAAGTTCACCTTTTGAAAAGGTACTGCCACAGTGACAGCTTTTGTACCTTTTTTTCTGAGAGTGTAGAAAAACTATTTTCACTCAGAAATTGCTAGTGAATTTAAC
>NW_015511637.1:7335-7777 GCF_001515645.1 Sinocyclocheilus grahami | reverse complement strand
GTTTGATGCTGTCAACTAAACCGATCGCTCCATTTTTTTTCTAAGTAGGATGTGGTGTAGCTTTTTTGCCAAAAGCTAAACTTGACTGTAGTTGAACTACCTTCAATTTTAAGTTTCTTGTAGCTCTCCAAGACACTTTAAAAGTAGCTTCCCCAAAACTGAAGCTCACACTTCGAGATAGTAAGATAGAGATACACAAGTTGAATGACGTTGTCGGGCTCAACAGCGACTGGTAAGTGAGGGCTTGAGTCTCAGCAAGAGGACCGAGTTGTTAACACACTCGTGTGTGTGTACAGTGAAGGGGGATGGCTGCCTTGTTTGTAGCTTGTCAGCAATTGCCTGAGACAAGCTTCCCCTGCATGTGTGAAAGCTGCTTGGCTTGAATGCCTGGACTGTACCAAGTGGCGTCAAAAGCAAAGGGGGGGACAGAGGCGAGAAAAAA
>NW_015511637.1:3506-4110 GCF_001515645.1 Sinocyclocheilus grahami | reverse complement strand
GTACAGCGCTTTTCACCATACAAATCATTGCAAAGCAACTTTACAAAAAAACAAGGCCACGTTACAGTGTTTTACCATGGTTCAGGTGGTTTTCAGTGACTTTTACCATGAAAAGACCACTGCTGTTGTTGTATTGCTGTAGTTGAGGACCACTAGAATTATTCTAAATCCTTTCCATGGCTTCAATGGGCCTTGTATGTTTAAATAGCTACAGTTTTATAAATGATGTAATACTGAATAGTTCATGTTAAAATATTTACAGCAATACAGTTTAATAGATTTTTATGATGTTTGAGATGGAACACAGGAACATGAAAATAGTGTTTTATTTGATGTGAACATAATGGTTATATGTCCCCTGAGTTTAATAGCAATTACACGCAAACTGAGAGTCAAGTGGAATAAAAATTACAGTGGTTTGCAAAAGCTCATTAATGATGTTTTAAAAGCATCACACATGCCAATAAGGGAATGTAAATGTATCCTGCCGTTTTGAAGCTTCACTGACCTGCCATTTTTTTGTTTGTACTGAATGTTTGTTTTGTGCTTGGCAGCAAGAGGTCGTGACAAGTTGTCTCCTTCATGATTTGAAACAGAGGTGACC
>NW_015511637.1:1308-3275 GCF_001515645.1 Sinocyclocheilus grahami | reverse complement strand
TGACATGCAATATTCCAACCATAAAGTGGATGGAAACAAGGCTGTGAGGGATAGAAGTCTATCCAGTATGACATCCGCTGGTTTAATCAGGTCTAGCTAGTCTCCCTGCCTAGTGCCGCGGCACCCCGGTTGGGAAACACTGGCCTAACCAAATTTAACAAGCGCCTGAAAACCCTATAAAACCAGCCTGACTAGGCTGGGCGACCAGCTTAGACCAGTAAACCAGCTTAGTTTTCAAAACATCTGTATTTCTATCCCTCACAGCCTACGTTTGTTTGCGTAAAATTAAATATTGCTCAAATCTACGCTGTAAAACCAAGGCCACTAAATGCCGTTTTCAGTTTAATGTTTGATATGGAATATTATAGGGATAGGGAGGTGACCAAGATTTTGTTTTTGTGTTGGCCCTAGAACAAAATTCCTGTCAAGCAAACCATAATCTTAACCGTTATAGTTCCATCAAATGCCATTGTCCATTTAAAGTCTAAAGCAGAAATGTATGAAAATAAGGCTGTGAGGGATAGAAGTCTGTTCTGTATGACCTACGCTGGTGTTCATCTGGTTTAACTGGTCGGCCAGTTAACCAAGTTTAATAAGTGACCAACAACCTTCTTAAACCAATGCTGTTGCTGGAAGACCAAGTTATAACAGCTTAGATTTTAGTATGACTTTATTTCTATCCTTCACAGCCTAATTTTTGTTTGGGTCAAATTAAATATGACTAAAGACTACGCTGAAAGCCGCCATAGGTTAATCCATCCACGTGCATTTCCAATAAATACCAAGAGTGTGCCAATGAGGGAGGAAGATTGCAGGACTTGGACTGAGAAATGGAAGGAATAAGAGGCCTTGGAGATCTGCTACCGAAGGAGGAGAAGAAGAAATGGAGGGAGGAGTTGGGATTTGATCAGTAGTATGGAGGGATGTGCCTCCAGAGAGAGAACCAAAGGAAATAAATGGATTTATTTTTCACAGTTGTCAAATATCCAATGCATAAATTACGAGTGTGTTAAGGGGACAGCTAATAACTCACAGCAAACATAAAACACATTTAGTTAGATGACAGTTTAGTTAATTCTGGGATGCGTGTCTGCACGGTCATAATTGTTTCATTATTTCATTGGAGACGAGGTGCATCTCGGTCAGCAGGGATTTTCGAGCTGTAAAAAAAGGAGAAAGATTTCGAATCGCTCTTTTGAAAAGCATCCCTCTTTTGAGCGCTCTCGCCTCCAATGTATCCTCCACTTTAATATCTTTTTGAATAGGTGGAAATGTGCGGACTAGCCTTGTGTGCCTAGCCACCGAGATGATTGCAAATTCATTTAGAGGTGCCTATCACACAAAGATGCAGGGATGGAGGGGGTGGGGTGCAGAGAGATGATGCCTTGGGTTTTGTAAAGCACATTTGTATTCATGTCATGGAGGAGGAGAGCAAAGAGAGTGAGAGAGAAGGCGGCTACCTTAGCGTGACAGACGTTAGGAGGAGGCTAGCCAGATTAGCATGTCAGGCGCTAGCAGAATGCCAAACGTCTGGTTCAGGTCGAGTGCTGATGTCACAACCGACCGTTCGCCGATATAAAGTGGAGCAAATCTGCTCAGAACACTGTCAGATCTCTGATGTAAATAATTCAGTCGGAGCTGGGCGCTGTCACCGGCTAGCTGCGGCATTCGCACATTTTTGGACCGAACTTGGTGATAATCGTCAGTTATATAATAAAATATTTTGCTTATGTAATATAGTATGTAAAATAAAATGCTAAGACAACACACTTCAGTACTGTTGAGTAGCACCATTGGGCCACTTTACCATAACTAGCAGTTGCAGAAATGCATTGTGGGAGCGTGTATGTTTATTATGGACGTCGTAGGTGTTCAGAGCGTTTGGGTATTTGTGTATAAGCTCAGTATGAGAGACGGCAACAGAGATGTCATTTATTGTGGTTTGGATGCTCTGGTCACAGCATCCT
>NW_015511637.1:0-1200 GCF_001515645.1 Sinocyclocheilus grahami | reverse complement strand
CACACACACACACACACACACACACACAGTGAAACCAAACTACTGATTTAAGGAAGATAAAACATCAAGTCTCTCTTTCTCTGTCTGTTTGTCTCTGTAAATGGTTCTCACTAATTTTCTTCTGCCTCTTTCTTAATTTCTGTTGCTGTCTGCCGGTATTTGCCATTCCTGTCTGTCTCACTCTCTTTCTCCTTTTCTTTTTTCCCCCTTGTCTGTCTCAATTTCTCCCTCTCTCTTTTCCTACTTTTTTGGTGTCTCTTCCCCTCTGCCTGTCTCACTTTCTTTCATCCTCTCTATTTTCCTTTTGTGTTTGTCTCCGTTTCGTTTCTGTCTGTCTCATTCTAGTTTTCTTTGCCTATTTTCTTCACTGTTAGTATCAATTTTCTTTTCCAGCAGTCTCACTCTCATTTTCCCCTCTCGGCCTGTCTCACTCTCTTTTGCCCTCTCTATTGTTCTTTCCTGTCTGTCTCTCTTTCGTTTCCTCCCTGTCAGTCTCAATTTCTTTCTCCCTCTATTTTTCTACCGTCTCACTCTCATTTCCCCTCCCTGTCTGTCTTTCTTTCACCCTCTCAATTTACTTTCCTTTCTGTCTCATGCTTGTTTCCTCCCTGTCTGTCTCATTCTTGTTTTCCTTCGCTTTCCCCGTTATTCCTTTTCAGCTGTCTCACCCTCATTTTTCCTTTCTGCCTGTCTTACTCTCTTTTGCTCTCTCTATTGTCCTTTCCTGTCTGTCTTGCTTTCGTTTCCTCCCTGTCAGTGTCAATGTCTTTTTCCCACTCTTTTCCTACCCCTACTGTCTCACTCTTATTTCGCCTACCTGTCTGTCTTACTTTCGTTCGCCCTCTTAATTTTCCTTTCCTTTCTGTCTCATGCTTGTGTCCTCCCCGACTGTTTTCCTTCCTTACTATTCTTCTCCAACTGTCTCACTCTCTATTTTCTTTCCTGTCTGTCTCACTTTCATTTCCTCCATTTATTTCATTCTTGTTTACCTTCCTCCCTATCAGTCTCAATTTTGTTCTTCTTCTCTGTCTCTCACTCTCATCTTTCTCTATCTGTCTCACTCTCACTTTTTTCACCCTCACTATTTTCCTTTCTGTCTGTCTCACTCTCACTTTCCCTCCTTGTCTGTCTCACTTTTTTTTACCTTATCTATTTTCCTTTCCTGTCTGTCTCACTTGTGTTTTTTCCTATTTCTCACTC
>NW_015511636.1:8477-9930 GCF_001515645.1 Sinocyclocheilus grahami | reverse complement strand
TGTTTTCTCCTGGCATTCCGTGACAGACAAATGGCATTTTTCCTCAGTTGTCTAAATTAAATTGAGCTGTTTTCCCCTCCATATTCTCACTGAGTCATACAAGCCTGATGTATCAAATGATACTCAACAAAAACATGTAACCAAACTTTGTCTAAAGGTTCAATAAACGGTTCCATTTCAAAAAATTTATTTTCTGACTAATTTCATGTCAGACTTTACAGGCTTAAGATCGAGTCTGTCAAGACATTAATATACCGTATATTTGGAGTGTCAGGGTTTCATCACAGATGAATACATCTTACTGAATTGTTCCTCACAGAGCTTAAGTCTTTTCATTTCAGTTTTGGCACCGTCACTTATGAGACAAAGGATGGGGTCTGAAACACCATTTATAGTAGTCATAGCCACAAACACCATGTAAATGTCTCTGAAATTCTTTGTGATGCTGCAGTTTCCAGGCTCCAGCAGTCCTCTGATGAACATCACCACCTGGAAGGGTGTAAAAGCCAACAAGTAGGTGAAAAGGAGAGCGAAGAGAAGGCGGCAAATCTTCCTTTCGCTGACCACAGTAGATGTGATTTTCTTCAGCGCCCTGATGATCTCCTCGAAGCAGAAGCTCATAATGAGCACAGGAATGAGAAATCCCAGGACCGCGAGTGTGATTGCCACGTTGGCGGCCGTGGCGCTCATTATCATCGGCTCTTTGCACACATACGACTGGCAGAAAAGTTTCCGGTCATCTCTGTGTAGATTAGAAGGCCCAGATGAAGCACGATCTCCACCAACCATACGATGACGCTCACCAGTACTGCAGTTCTGACCTCTCGCACACGTGCGAAATGCAGCGGAAACACAATGGCTAAATATCGGTCCATAGAGATGCAGCACAGCAACCCTGAACCCACATAGAAGCTGTTGAACATGACCACCGCTATAACGCTGCAAATACCATCGTTCACCGCATTGCCGAGTGCCATCATGATCCAAACGGGTAGAGTGAGGATATACAGCAGATCTCCGACTGACAAATTAATCAGATAAACCGCCAAATTATTGCCCTTCTTCATCAGAACCCAGGCTACGTACAGGGACAGACAGTTTGCTGGAAATCCAATTATGAAGAACAGCGAGTAAGCTGCCGGGTACATGTACTGCTCCACCGTGTGTCCATGAGGAGAGAGAGTACAGTTTACAGAAGTGTTCGGGTCCATGGTAGACGCTAAGGTATCAATTTTCGAAAGGAGATGAATGCTACTCTCAGGTATTTCCAGTGTATTTGTACCATATAATGTGAGTAGACGTTGCATTCACGGAATAATGACCCATGCAAATCATGTTTCACAAAGAACTAGGACAGCATGACTGTTGATTTCCAGGATATATATATATATACATACTGTATATTTCTTTAAAGGATTAGTTCACTTCCAGAATGAAAATCATTTACTCACCC
>NW_015511636.1:3150-3663 GCF_001515645.1 Sinocyclocheilus grahami | reverse complement strand
CAATGACGTTTTCAGTTCTGAAACACACAGGACATTCTTTTAGTATGATGAGCTCTTATATATCAAAAGCTCAAGTAAAAGTTGATTTCTGAATTCATAACCCATTTAATGTATAAAATAAATTTTTCTTTAATATATGACATTACATTTTTCTGTAATATATATATGACCCTTGACCACAAAAGCAGTGTTAAGTCGCTGGGGCATATTTGTAGCAATAGCCAACAATACATTGTTTGGGTCAAAATTATCGATTTTGCTTTTATGACAAAAATCATTAGGATATTAAGTAAAGATCATGTTCCATGAAGATATTTTGTAAATTTCCTACCGTAAATATATAAAAAAATTATTATCATTAGTAATATGCATTGCTAAGGACTTCATTTGGACAATTTTAAATTTATATTTAATTTATATTTATATTTATATTATATTGATTTTCTCAATATATATATATATTTTTTACACCCTCAGATTCCAGATTTTTCAAATAGTTGTATCTCGGCCAAA
>NW_015511636.1:0-2442 GCF_001515645.1 Sinocyclocheilus grahami | reverse complement strand
AGTCTCCAACTTGTGTTGGGATAATCCAGGTGGCATTCGACGGCTTGGTGACCTGGAATATCTTTCAGTTTTCGTATGCAGACTGTCGAAGCTCCCATTCCCACACCGAACAGCCAAAGAACGACACAAATGAATTTGGCGTAGCTTTTCCGACGAAGCCACATGGCCTTCATGGTCAAGGCGAGCGCGAGGTAGCGGTCCACGTTCACCATCACTAGCATGTAGATGCTGGTGTACATGTTGACGTTGATGGAGAGGTTGACCACCTTGCACATGATCTCTCCGTAAGACCACATGAAATAGTTCAGGATGTTCATGGCCCAAAACGGCAGACAGACTAGTAGGAGGAGGTCAGCCAGCACCAGATTACCAAGATAGATCTCAGGCACGGACCAGCGGCTTCCCTGGAGCAGAAACACTAGCAATACGAAAAAATTTCCCACAATTCCTGTCAAGCACACGGTGAAGATGTACGGTGGAATGATGGAGTAGACTAGATCCCACTCTGTTGAGTTGAAAAAATCCAGGTATGCTGGGGTGACGAATGCATTTGGAGGCTGAAGCGTCGCCAATGACTCAAGCTCTTCTGGCTGCATCCTAGAAGATAAAAAAACTTGTACTAAAATAATTAAAACTGAAATAAAAGTGAATAAAAAAACAATATAGGCTATAAAATGACAAAAACACAACAAAACTCAAATTTGAAATTACAACGAAAACAGAAAATATATAAACTAATTAAAATTTTTAATACAAATTACATTAGTATATCAGTGATAAACTTTCTTAATCCATCCTAAATTTGGTGTCTCATTTATTCCAGTGACACTAAAAATTATTTAACTTTACAATGTGTGAATGCGATTGCATTAGATATAAAATATCAAAATGGAAATGTATTAAGTTTATAATAATTTCATTTTGGGAGCCGCTGTTTTAGAACTTTAGTTTCTAACTATTTCAAGAAAATGTAGCCTACTTCTGCTGATGTACATTTTTTTCAGAAAATACTTCAAAAAAAAAAAAAAAAAGGACTCTTAACTTTATAATGTGTCATTTATTGAAGAGATTTTTTGTCATCCAATCCACTTTGATCTAAGATATTTTCTTGAAGTCCCCCGAGATAAAAATTATTATTTCAATTATTAAACAACACATATGCATGCCCATGATTCCCTGATGTTGGTTAATTGACCCCTTGACATACAGGTAAACAAATAAAACATGTAACAGTTTTATTTTGAAGGTTTTTATTTTTAAATTAATTTTGATTTGACATTTTTCTGATTTAATCAATTGCTAGCTTTTCATCAGCTCATGATTCCCAATTTGGGGAAATTTAACTTGAAATTATTGCAAATTTTTTTTAAATAAATGCACAAACAATTTAGAAGCAAAACATTTAATAAAAAAAGGTTTGTTGGGTTTGAAGTGGTAAAGCAATAGATCTAGTGTTGAAAATGAAAACACAATTAATTGCGTCTATACCTGATCTAATGCAATGATGAAATTGTGACTGAAGCATCCAAATACTTCTTGAAGCCACTTTGAATCATATATCGTATATACTTACCTTACTTTTTCTGTATTTTTCTGGTGGACTGATATTCCTGGCTTTCTCCTCACCTCACAATCTTCCTGTTCTTGCAGAAGGAGCGTTCAGTAAGAGACAGAGAACAGCTCAGTCTTTACAGCCTCATTCCTCCAGAGCCATTGAGCGGCTGCTGAGCCTGAATCTGTTTATACTCAGACTTTCTCTTCCCTCCACTGAAGAGAGACAGATGAAGACTTCAGAGTAATGCAAACATAATGTCTGTGGGACAAAATCTGATGCGCTACTGGACTTATTTGCTTGTTTCCTTCATAGAAAGTATCATATAAATAATACTAATAGTACATTTAATACTAAAAATGACACAAATTGGTCAGTGAAGCAGTGTGACATTTTTGTCTTCTGTATTTATTATACATGCAGTTTTTATGAGCTCATATTATATAACTAGATAAAAATGTTTGTCAAGACAAACTCTGGTATTGGCTTGACAAAGCCTGAAAGTTTTAAGTTGTTTTAAAAGCTTGAAGTTTTAAGTTTGAAGGTTTTTTTAGTTTGAAGTATTTTGAAGTTTGAAGGTTTTGAAGGACATACAGTCTATCAGAAAAAAAAACAAATAACAAACAAAACAAAAAAACATTGACATTCTGGATGGTTGCAAAAAGATTGCTATGCAGTTGGATAATAGATTATATATTGATAAAAACAGATATGGATTGAGAGACAGACAGTCAGAAAGATTATATAATGGCAAAGATAGATAGATAGATAGGTAGATAGATAGATAGATAGATAGGTAGATAGATAGATGTATTGTAAAAGGTTTCAGCTATATAATATACACTTGTAATGCAGCATATCTACCAACAGAGGGCAATCTGAGTCAACCG
>NW_015511635.1:9692-9930 GCF_001515645.1 Sinocyclocheilus grahami | reverse complement strand
TAGAATTAGTAGTAGTATTATCTTAATTACTATTATCTATATTATCTTTTTTTTTTTTTTTTACAGAAACCCTGAATGACCATCAATATCTTAAGCATCACCGCTAGTCCTAAGTTCAGTTAAAATAACAAATATGCAATCATAAATGGTCACCTAGTTCTGTTCTAATTACTATAGTTCTATCATTAAATAGTGCTTAAAGGTGCAGTAGGAGATCTTGGAAAATGCTAACTTTAGC
>NW_015511635.1:0-3773 GCF_001515645.1 Sinocyclocheilus grahami | reverse complement strand
GCTTCGTGCTCGCCAGCGTTGTCTTCATTTTCCGCTGTTTGTTTCTCATTTTTCTCGGGTTTTTGGGATGCTTTGCTTCTAGCCTTTCATTGCTTCTCCCCCTCCATGTTTACTAGTTAATTTCAAAGAGTATAATGAATTAAATTCGGGGAGAATAATACGTTTGTCTGGCAGCTCTCACTCTACGCTGCCACTCGCCCCGACGCCATACCGGAAGTCCCCCGTTTACTTGTCTTTAACAATTTAATGTTTAAAAATGTATATTAGTCTGGTTGTTTTTTCTGTGGTATTTTTTGGTAAAACCAAATTCAAAAGACAGAATAAATATGTTTGACATCTGGATTTTCTGATTTTATTGGAACCGGAATTAGGAATTGATAAGAATTGGAATCAATAAGCAGAATCAGAATCGGATTTGATGAAATTTAAACGATAGTTATAAATGATTAAACACAAGATTAATAGTAGTTATTAAGATTGATGTGTTTGGAATTGGTAAAATGTTTCTGGAAAAAATATGATCAGAATGTCTACTTGCATAATTATGCACGCACTGTGTTTTTCCTCTTCCGCTGTCGTCAGTAATGCAGGGAATGTTGTGATTGGTTGTCAAGGCAGCAAATCAGAATTCAGCAGCCTTGTCTCTGATTGGATGGAATCATGGCACATTGTAACGATAGGTTGTGTTGAGCAAGCAGCCGTCAGCATTTAGAGAGCACTGAGGGCAGGCATCAGGGGAGCAAGCTAGTGAAACACTGCACGCACAAAAGAGAAGGTCTGCACGCATCCAAAAGCTTATTTTAAATGCACAATTGATTTTTGTGCACTCAAAATACTTTCTTCTTTGTGAGACGAACATTTTCTCCACAAAACTCTAAGCCCATATTCACGGTGTGCGCATCTGTGTGTGTGTGTGTGTGTGTGTGAGAGAGAGTGTGCACATGGATGGGTGAAATGCAGAGCACAAATTTTGAGTATGGCTTACCATACTTGGCCACAAGTTACTTTCTTTCACTTTACTGGATAATATCTCACCTGGGGTCAGAGGTCACTGGATCATCACTGAGGTCAGGAGGATACCGCATAGATCCGTCACTCTTCAGAGACACACAGCTGTGATCAGCAGATGAAGATCTCTCTCTGCTCTCTCTGCTCTCCATAATCACAAACTGACTTCAGTCCTGCATATGGAAACACAAGAGAACACACGACACGTAATATAGTGATTATTATTCCAGTGATTGCAGTGAAAAGCAATCTTAACGCTGCACACACAATGAGATTGAAGAGAATGTGGAGCTGCAGCAGTTTGTTCTTCTGAATGCATAAAGTGCTGCTTTACTGACTGCAGTGAAGAAGATCTGAAGAGTGCTCCTCATGAGCATCGTCAGTATCTGAGCTCACTGATGCTCTTGTGTCTTACTGAACATATCTGACTTCAGCAGCAGGAGAAAAGCAGGACTCTGTTCAGAGCTGGATGTGTTTCTGCTGCTGTAACGTGACGTCACTCACACACATCAACTAACTGATCCTCACATCTGATGAAGATTATATTCAGAGCTGATGTTTCATTGTTGAAGCGCTGCTGAAAACCCCTCAAATCTCAGACCTGCAGATTATTATATTTGTCAAATGTGTGATAGCTGCTCTTCTCCACAATGAGTTTCGCTGTGTTCACCAAACAAACACCATCAGTAACACAATCACACACATTTCACTGTAATCATATTATTCCAGAACATTTCATTTATTTATTTATTTTTTAAGAGAAAAAAAAAGTGCCATGTCTCTTATGTGCATATTATATTCATCAGTCTTTAGTTAAATCAAGTAATTTCTATGAGGCCAGCAATCATGAGATAATTACACCCTAAACATGTTATTAATCTCAGATTAAACATCTGTGGCCTCTACATGATTAATAGTCCTAAACTTCAGGAAAACGCTCAAATATGCCAGAAATATTGCACAGAGCTGGTGTCAGCAACAGCTGGTAATGAAGCTAGCTTCAGTGGAAATAGCTTTAGGCACATAATCTCGGTAAATATGAGAAAGTCCCCCACAATCTGAAGTCAAGTCGTGAGGAAAGCAAACCAGGGCGTTATATTTACTTTCACTTTCCATTCTCGTCAGAAAACAACAGCAGTGCTACGATCTTATAAACACACAGAATATCCTCATATAGCTGCATGACACGATATTAAATATAGTCTGATAACTTACCGTCAAATATGACACTTTATGAGGGTTTTTAGCGTCCAGCGTCTGCTCGCTTCTAATAGAGAAGTCTGAGCTTCTTCTTCTTCTTTTTCTTCTTCTTCTTAACACTTAACAGTGCATCACTGCCATCACCAGGTAGCTTGGATCAGAAACATTTCCTCTCTCTTTTAACACTTTCTAACCGTGCAACCGTCCATAGTCCATGTGCTATCCTTCCATAATCTAGCACAGATCTAATCATTGCTATGTAAAGTGTTTGAAGCGCCCCTCTATCTGCTCCCCACTCTTGTCCTGCCATACATGTCATTACATTTAAAACTCTTTTGCACTTACTTACTATCTTATCAATATGTTCTTTCCACGCAAGTCTAGTATCCAGCCACATTGCTAAGAATCTAACTGCTGTCACTCGTGCCATGTCTTTGTTATATATTCTTAACTTCCATTCACTGTCTACTTTCTTGTTAGAAAATACAATAGTTTGTGACTTCTCCACAGAAAACTTAAATCCCCATTTGTATGACCATTAAACTACCGCATCCACAGCCTTCTGCATTTCCCCATATTAAACTTATTGTTTCTTCCTCTGAACCACAAATCCCCATCATCTGCAAACAGTGATCTTACTAAACATATCATTTATCATTATTATAAAAAGCACTGGACTTATTCCCCGAGGAGTGCCATCTTCTATTATTCCTTGAGATGATATAGAGTCTCCTACTCTCACTCTTATTATCTTTGTTTAAGGAAGTCACTAATGCAATTAAACATTCTTCCCCCTACCCCCATCTCCTGCAATTTTATCATCAAACCCTCTCTCCATAACATGTCATAGGCTTTTCAATATCGAAAAACACGGCAGTTACTGATTCTTTATTTGATAGAGCTTCTTTATTTCCGCTTCCAAACACATAACCGGATCCGCAGTTCCTCTTCCTACCCTAAAGACAGATCAAATTCCTCTCATCCATTCATTCTTCAATCACCTGCCCGTTTTTGTCCATTACACTTCCTCCCCACGTTCTATTATGGGCATTAAAATCCCCACACCAGATCACCCTCTCTCTACTTTGTCCTTCTGTCTTCATCATCTCTTCCAATGCCATTTGTCTGCCTGGATTGTAAAAATTAATTATTACAACACTCTTGTCATCCTTCCATACCTCAACCACCACATATTCCATTTCTCTTCCTTTCCCCGCCATTCTATGCTGTATTTCAGACTTAATGAAAGTAACACCCCCACCACCATTTCCCGCTTCCCGGTCTCTTCTCACAGATACATATCCTTTAATTACAAAATCAAATTTAGGTTTCAGCCAAGACTCTTGTACACATATGACATCTGGCTTTTCCTCCGTCTTATTTAGATAACCCTTCAATTCCAGTCCATTAGCCACCAAGCTCCTAGCATTCCATTGTAATATTACTAACATCAAGATTATTGTCCATCCCATGATTCGTGACTAGGCTGTATCTCTAACCATTTCCCATGTTAGCCCTTTAATATCAAGTCAAGTCAAGTCACCTTTATTTATATAGCGCTTTTA
>NW_015511634.1:7944-9939 GCF_001515645.1 Sinocyclocheilus grahami | reverse complement strand
GGACTGGAGTGGTGTGGACTACTTGTGGATTATTGTGATGTTTTTGTCAGGTGTCTGGACTCTTATTCTGATGGCACCCATTCACTGCAGGGGATCCATTGGTGAGCAATTTTATGGAATGCTACATTTCTCCAAATCTGTTTCCATGAAAACAACAACAACAAATTAATTTACATCTTGGATGGCCTGAGGGTGAGTAAATATTCACAAAATCTTTGCTAATCTTTTAAATCAAAGCTTTGTATGACACACATATGTGTTATTTATTTATTTGTTTGTTTGTTTGTTTACAGCGGACCAAAGCAAAGGCCTGGAAGTGCTCAGCTTATTGCCCTAAAATTGCCTGGAACATATTGGCAATATGAGTGAATATTTTGGTAGCACATGTTTTGGAAAATTCAACCATAGTATAGTGTTTTCTATGGCCACTGATGACATTTGTAAACCTCTCTACTGGCAGTTTCCACTCTTTTGCAAACTGCTTCAATTCTCTGTGATTTGAAGGGTGCCCTCCACCAACTGCTGTTTTCTGATCTCTCCATTGATATTCAATGGGATATAAATAGGGCCACTTCAGAGAACTGCAGTGTTTGTTCTTCAGCCATCTCTAGGTATTTTCAAGCTTAAGGTCAATGTTCTGCTGGAACATGGCCTTCAGTGGAGACACTGCACTGCATAATGCCAATGCCAAGGTCATCCCCTGATTTAATGATGCACTGCCCATATTCAAGACACCCAAAACATATGAAACTTTTATTAAAGTATTTCACATGCCCTAGAATAAACATTTGATCACAACCTTGCCTTCTAGGGGATTTCTGATATTGAGAGATCAGAAATGACATGTTTGTATATATGTATGTATTTAGAGAGAAAAAAAGTTGCTTAAACTGGGGCCTTACTAATACATCTAACTAGGTAGCAGTCACATATTAACAGATAATCACATCTACTGTATTAAAGCTATTCTCAGATCACGAGGTGAAAGTCTTGAAATTAATTTGATCTGTGATCAGGTTTCCTGTTATTTCTTATAATAAACACATTATAAAAGAAAAGAAAAAAAAACCTGTTGTAAAACTGTTTTCCAAAATATGGTAGTGAGATCAGTATTGGGGACATCAATTATTTATAAAAAAAAATACAAATTGCACAAGCAAATGCCAACTTACAATAAGTCAGTAAATAAATAAATAAATACATAATAATACAGTCAATTCAGGAATCCACTATTGTTGAAAAGTGTGTCACCATTAAGATGTACAACATAAACTCACAATTCTAAGAAGAAAAGTCAGAATTGTGAGATAAAAAGTTGCAGTTACATTTTTATTTAGAGAAAAAAAAGTCAGAATGGTGAGATGTAAACAAAGGATTATTGGGAAAGTCAGAATTTATATCTCACAGCTCTGACTCTTTTCTCAGAACTGTGAGTTTATATCAGAATTGTGAGAAGAAAATGTCTGAATTATGGAATATAAAAAAATTAAAATAAATACCGGGCTTCCATATTGAATTGATCAAAAGTGATGGAAAAGGCGTTCATAAAGTTACAAAATATATATATTCTAAATATTTTTTTTTCTTTTGAACTTTCTGTTCATCAAAAATCATACCGACCCTTGACTTTTGAATGATAATGGTGGTGATCTTCTATGGAAAGCTTAGGACCATAAAATGTTCATTTAATCACTGCATTTGGTCCAAAATTTCAGCGACAGAAAATGGGGTAAAACAAGGGTAAATATCGGCAGTGATTTTACAAGATGGATACATTTTATGGAACCTTTGGGTTTTAATCGATACCACTAACTTGGCATTTCTTCTTGTCAGGTAAGTTAAACTTCAAATTAAAAGTATCCCTAATATGTTGGAGCTCTTATTAAAATAAGTCTACTTTTACCTGTTGAGTCATGCCTTCACTTTTACAGAGCCGTCATTGCTGTGTATGTGATATTTGAGTTTGGGGAGGCGTGATGCATGAAAAGGGCTTTC
>NW_015511634.1:6667-7813 GCF_001515645.1 Sinocyclocheilus grahami | reverse complement strand
CTGCAAAAGTGCAACCTAAATTATCCACCTCAGTCATCTCTCATCTTCTGAACGGGGGATCAAACCTGAGATAACAAACAAGTGAGCGTGAACAGAGGCTGAGCGACAGCTCGCTGGCGGAAGAGCACTGCTCAACACCTTCAATCTGTCACTGCCTTGACAGAATTACAGTTAATGATGCTCATTGAAAATGCCAGCGCTTCTCTGGCCGCTCACAAACACGCAGGCAGATGCACCTTGTTTTCATACAGAGGACGGATGCTCATTTTTATCAGCTCCAGTTCTGTTCTCCTGTGTCTGAATGATGTCAGTCAGTGTGTGACTCTGGAGGCGGATTGAGGATAAATGTGAAGGTATGTGTGAAATGTCTTCTGGAAAACACACTCCACTGGAGATGATGTCTTTTAGATGCATATTATTGTTCATATTATACTTCCTTTGCACTTGACTGTTGAACTCCACTGAAAAGTTCAACGACTACAGCAGATACTACAATACTGATTTTTTTTTCTTTCCATCAGAATCATTTCATTGTCACATAAGCACAAATCAAGAGAATATAAACTTGCATGATTTGCTCACAGATTTAGTTGCAGTAAAGAGCGTGAACGGTCACATGAAAGAAAACAGACTGGCTGTATTACACTTTTATTTCAGCAAATATCTCAATAGAGATGGTTAAACTCCAGCTTACATATTTGCATGTGTTTTAAGCTCATCAGTGCGTTTTCAATAATGTAGAGTGAGTGTGTATTAATGGTTGCCAGGTTGAGAATATTATGTAAAACACTAGGCAGAGCAAATGTATCCATTTAAGATATAAACTCTAAGCCCTTTAAACTCTTGAAATCTGGCAACCACAACAATTAAAACTTAGGGAGGCTTTTTACCAATTCAAGATAACGCAAATGAAAATGAAACATTTAGGATATATAACCAGAAGGCAAATATCCCAGATAGCAATGCATGATAAACTGAGAGAAGCAGAAATTGTGATAACGATCAATAAACGATTCATCGTGCAGATTCATCGATTCATTCTTCAGTAACCGAAGCATATGCAGTTAATTTTCGCTATTAGCACATCTCATGTTTTTTTTTAATTATTATTTTGCTATTAGCACATCTCAAGAGTGTTTTTTTTTT
>NW_015511634.1:4922-5460 GCF_001515645.1 Sinocyclocheilus grahami | reverse complement strand
GAACACAAGGAAAAAAAAATAAGATAACTTTTTTTTAGGAGAACTGTTGTTTTCAGGGTTCTGCTCTCATTCGGTCTCGTCTAAGAGCAATTGTCTTCCAGAGCAGAGAGTGTGATGAATCCATTGCATTTGTATGCAAAGTGCAAGAAAGTGTAAAACTGCAAGCACTCAGAGATCTGCATCCAGCGAAAGCAACTGAAGTTCCAGAGCCAGATGTTCAGTACTCACCATGACGGAGATGTGAAGCAGGTGCATGTGTTCGTGCAGGACGCGTGGTGGTTCCCGGACGGTGGGTTGTGTGACTTGCGACTGCTGCTCGGAGCTGCTCATGGACACGTGGAAGTACAGCGTCCCGTTCTCCAGCCACTGCTGCTTCCAGTGCACCTGTGAGATGTCTATCCCCGTCCCCGACATCTCTACAAGACACGGACAAAACAGAGGTCAGCTGCAGGCTGGATTTAACTGTCATGAAAATTATGTTAAAATGCACACACAAAAATAAATAAATAAATAAATATATATATATATATATATATAT
>NW_015511634.1:3982-4828 GCF_001515645.1 Sinocyclocheilus grahami | reverse complement strand
GTTGAAAGCAGCTTTTGCTTCTTGATATATTTGTGGAAACTATGATATTTGATAATTTGATAATTTGATAAATATAAAGTTGAAAAGAACAACATTTCTTCTTCTTCTATTATTATTATTGTTGTTGTTGTTGTATTTTTCTACTTATTTCACACTTGTAATAATCAGAAATGTTTCTTGAAAAGCAAATCAGCATATTAGAATGATGTAACACTGAGGGCTGGGGTCCGTTCTTCGTACCTTGCTTAATACATCTGAGATGATTTGAAAGATTCCAGATCTAGTAATCATGATAACTGATCTCTGGCTAATTTGGTTCTTCAAATGAATTTGCGGATTTGATTAAAATATCTGGATTAAGTTGTCTAAGATTAGTGCGTGTTCTCGTGTTCCCCGAAAAGGGCAGATGTATCGATACTCGAGACCACGATCAGCAATGCAGCCATTGGCTGGCGGCAAGACAGCAACGTTATGACATCATATAATTAAAAAAAGACACCTGACGAAAAAACTTGACAAATTTCTGGAAACAGCCGTGCGAACAAAGCTACATAAATGTAATTCTGTCAGGACCACTATCGTCAAAATGATAGATACTTAGCATAAAGTTTGGTTTGGCAGTATGGTTCTGTTCTGGGCAAAAACCTCCCTGCCCATCCAATGAGCCTGTCATGAATGAGCAGGGAGAGCAGCAATAATAACCCCCCTAGGGTTAACAGAACAGGACAAGGCAGATATCATAAATGTATTTAATGATATTTAAGTGTAAGACTTTATTCAAGATAAAGGATTCTGATTAGTAAGGAATATCAGAAAGCCAAGTCCTGACTGTGGTGAAAGGAGGAG
>NW_015511634.1:1845-3972 GCF_001515645.1 Sinocyclocheilus grahami | reverse complement strand
TGGCAGTATGGTTCTGTTCTGGGCAAAAACCTCCCTGCCCATCCAATGAGCCTGTCATGAATGAGCAGGGAGAGCAGCAATAATAACCCCCCTAGGGTTAACAGAACAGGACAAGGCAGATATCATAAATGTATTTAATGATATTTAAGTGTAAGACTTTATTCAAGATAAAGGATTCTGATTAGTAAGGAATATCAGAAAGCCAAGTCCTGACTGTGGTGAAAGGAGGAGCTGGGGATGGAGGAGGGTAATTTGCTCCGGAGCAAGCTAAAAAGCTGCTGAATAATACTGAATAGAGCTTATATAGGAATGCCGCGATATGTGTCATATTCCTATAGGTAGATGTGATCAGCTGAGAATCAACTGATGCAAGCTTGACTCACGTGACCTGCCAGAACTAACTAAATTTGCACTGTTTTTATATATATATTTTTTTTTACATGATTCCCAATTTTTTATTTTCATGATTTCTAGTATTTGTAAAGGCTTTATATTTTTATTTCATTGTTGTAATTAGCAATTAATTTAATCTTATATTTGAAACAGATTTGTTACGTGACAGCATTAATTAAAGTTTCTTAAGGATTAAGATCATGTTATCTGCATCTCCTGCGCTCCATCAAGCCACTCCCATAATAGCTGTCACCACTCAAATTAATGCACGACTCAGATTAACTGTATAGCATGTGTGTAAGAGTCCAATACAATTATAAAGTAATTATTTCATCACAAATACATTTTTCAACGAGTAAACCTGGCTGTGTCTATAGTGTTATAGATGATGACTATACAACATTATAATATTTTTTGTATTAATGTTTATTATTTTAAATTACTATCCCTGGATCAGTAGGGTACTCTTCTAATAAAGTATCAGTGGCTGGGACAGATTTTAAGTATCAGTTCTGCTTACAAAGATGCAATCGAATCCTGTTTACATGAAATAAGCCTGCTCCCGAGCAGGTTTAAGCTTAAAGGTGCAATAGGTGATTGTCTTCAGAAACATTTTTTGTTATGCTGCTTGAAAGTCTCTTCACATCCTAATATAGCAATCATTAAGTTAAGTCGTCCAAATGTATTTATCTGTATTTATATATTCTGTGGAAGGTGTAGGACCAAGAAATGTTCGTCCAATCAAAACGCTCGATCCGACCTGCCTGTGCAACGTATGTATCTGCATACCTCTGCGCACCCTGTTCGCGCAGACAGGATATGTCATCAGTGCATTCACGCACACTGTGCAGACAGACCGAGAATGGCAGACAAACATCAACAACCCAATCTTCCTTCCTGGTATTGTAGTACTTTTAAAGGTTTCTCACCGGTGAATGACACATGATGTAGCCCAGCGGTTCCCAATTCAAGTCCTCGTGCCCTCCGCTCTGCATATTTTGCATGTCTCGCTTAGTTAATGCACCCGATTCATATAACCAGCTCGTTAGAAGTGAGCTATGTGCATGAACTGTGTTCCGATCGATATGATCCCAACACAATGCTCATTGCTCCCTACTCCCTGAGCAGGGGAAATCGGTTTAAGTTTACTTCACTTCGGAACATGGGCTGGAATTGGGAACCGTTGATGTAGCCTAGTAATGTTGTCTCTGGTATTCTGGTCTGATAGCATAAATGCATTCAGGGGACGTGGCTTTGGACAGCAATTGCAGGGAGGGTGGGATGTTCGCTTTCAGTGCTATCAGGCTAAAGTTAGCATTTTCCAAGATCTTCTACTGCACCTTTAAGGACCTGTTGCTATGACAGCAACTCTGGGATGAGCTTCAAAGAAACAACCAATCCAAGATCATGCCAAATCGACAACAATCAAATCCAGCTAACGGAGTTAGCAACGTATGCAGAACGGGCCAATGGCGTAATGATGCTGAAAATTCAGCTTTTATTGCAGCAATAAATACAATTTTAACAGATATTCATATATAAAACATTTATTTTGAATTGTAATCATATTTCACAATACTCCTGATTTTACTGTATTTTTAAAACAAATACATATAGCCTTTGTGAGCAGAAGAGACTCATGGCCATCGGCCAGTAGTTTTTTGTATAAAATACAATATAATACAATATAATATAATATAATATAATGTGTTTCAATGTTGTGCCATCCATCAT
>NW_015511634.1:0-964 GCF_001515645.1 Sinocyclocheilus grahami | reverse complement strand
CACACACACACACACACATACACATACACACACACACACACACATTTTAAAATCTTAATTGGTGCTTCCTTATTAATTATTCCTCATGAATTTCGTTCACCTCATCGTCAATGAGCAAATGGGCTGGGTTGATTTTCAATCATGCCTGATTCCAAATCATTATCAGAGATCTGCTTCAGTGACTTCAGGCCTCAAAGCATCATCAAAAACCTCCAGCGTATGTCATTGTACACCTCTATACACGCTATGAGTGTAAGCCACTCCGGTGCTGTTATTTGGGGGAGGAATTGAGTCCTTGAGGGGTGCAAACGAAGGCAGCGTGAGCGATCCGACTCCAGCGCTGATGAAATGTGGCCAGATAGGGATCATATACATGGGATGGGTTTCCATCGACTCAGGTTTGCGGTTTGACCGCTCAGAGTGACCTCAGGAGCAATAAGCTTGATATTTTCAAAGGAGCTGGAGAAGTGTGGCAAAGCTATTTCACCAGTAACGAGGAGCAGGAAATTGATCCTGGAAGAGTACAGAATGGCCGGAATGCTGAGAACGGGACATTCGGATCTCAGGAAGCTCCTGACCTTTAACAGAAGTGCCAGATGTCCAGAGGAAGATGGTATTGCTAATCAGAACAATATGGAGAAATGTAGCATTACATTACCATTACAGTGAATGGGTGCCGATTCCAAACAGCTGATAAAAACATCACAACAATGCCAAACATTTTTGTTTAGAACTGATTTGTAAACGGTTCTTGATCTGTGCATATTTCTCTCCTGATTCAGACCAGACAACCTTTTAACTGGAAGAAGAGTTAATACAGATCGTGGACTCATATTTTAGCCGGAAGTAACAGTTTGAAGTTTAAAAACACCTTAATGATTGATTTTGTTTCTTACAAACACACAGCTTTTGGCTTTAGAAGATGTTAATTGATGGACTGGAGTCATGTGGATTATTGTGATGT
>NW_015511633.1:9086-9932 GCF_001515645.1 Sinocyclocheilus grahami | reverse complement strand
TTTTTTTTTTTATCAACCGTCTGACCATTTGGTTCCTTCTCTCCAGCTACATTCTGCTCAAACCCTCAGTTTGTAATCAAGCTGGAGGAAGAAGATGATGATCCTTATGATGGAGAGGACGGCTGCACGATCCTAGTGGGTCTGATGCAGAAAGATTTTCGTAAAGACAAGCAGATTGGACGAGACCCGAACGCCATTGGCTTCATTATCTATAAGGTAACTGGTTACATACAATCAGTAATGCTGTTAGTACTAGAAGCAACGTTTCCATCAACACCACAAACAACGTCACAACCTGTAGTACCACCGACCGTGCAACCATATTTTTAGCAGTCTTAGTTTCAGAGATGTATTTCCCATTCATTTTCTCCAAGGATTCCAAAAAATTTAAGTCAATAAAGAGCCATGAACTAAAGCAACCTGCTCCAAGATGAATCACAATTCTCTTGAGGATTCATGATTAGTGTAGTTCTTCATCTGGAGTTTGGATATACATTTTTTTCCTTTAAATTAAGCTGAAATATTGATTAATAGCCTCCGAGCTCAGGGTAGATCTGTCTTGAAATGTTACTACTACTAATAGTAATAATAATAATGATGATAATTCAAATGATCTATGGAGAAAATGCAACTGTTTTATCAAACACACTTTTCCTTTGACAAAACTATCAATATTACAACTAATTAAAAAATTTTGTGGTTAAATTTTGTGGTGAAATTATATGAACATTGAATAATATAATTTGTTTTTGTGTTTTTCAGGTTCCAGATAAGGTATGTATGAAATCTGAATGGTTTGTACATAAGAGTAGTCGGACACCACCAATGTTATGCTAAGGAGCCCCT
>NW_015511633.1:0-1383 GCF_001515645.1 Sinocyclocheilus grahami | reverse complement strand
TATTTAGCGTGTATAGAAATGTTAAGTGTTGAATAGAAATGTCCAGTTTACTTTATCAAATGCTTTTTCACCATCAAGTGATACAATTATAAGTAGTTTTTTTTGGGGGGGGGGGGCAAGGCTAATTAAGTTGGTAATCTTTGTAATAATCTACGGATGATATCTGAAGCATTCCTGAGTTTAATAAAACCTGTTTGATCATGATAAATTAATATTGGGATGACTTTCTATTTTTGTAGCTAGCGCTTTAGAAATAATTTTTAATTCTGTGTTTATTAATGAAATCGGGTGATTTGTTTTTGGGCATTTTGTCTAATGCTTTATGGAGTTCCTCCAGGATAAGAGGTACATCTACTATATTTGACTGTTCTTTTCATAGTGTTGGTAGTTGTACATCTTTTAAGAAATGATCTATTTCTGTTTTGTCTGGGTTGTGATCAGAAGAGTAAGAGAAAAGGTTCGAAAAACGTGGGTTCTGAGTTGTTTCTCTTGGCTATGGCTGGGATAATTACTTTTGCTTTTTTTCCGCTTTTAACTGGTTTGCTAGATATTTACCCATTTTATTGCTATATTGATTGGTATTTAAGTTGTTGGATAATAAACTGTGCTTTTTGGTTTATAATGCTGTTAAAGTTCTGCTTTAAGATTATTCAGATTTTTTGCAAACAACACTTTTGCAATATCACACTTAGGAAACGAACACTTACAACCCATTTCTCTGAATGATGACAATGAGGGAAGACTGAAGAGACAGAAGTAATACTTTCTAATGCATAATAATGCAGTTATTATTCTTTCATAATAGTGCATGGTGATTGGATTGAACGAGTTCTGTCTCATGAATAAACTCTCCAGTCACGGGAGCCAATCACTACTCTGAATTAACATATATATATATATGTCATATTTCAGGACGTTTCTTCAAATCCATATGTGTATCCATATGTATGCACATGGTGCTATGTAAACTAAATATGCTTTTGCATGCAAATATTTTATTGTCCTGTTAACTGTCATCTCAAGTTGTGAGGATATATGCACATAGATAGATAGATCCTTCCTTGTCTCTCACTTGTTCTTCTTTTCTTCTCTCTTCTTGCCCATCACATGTGTGTCTACAGCTCCAGATGTCTTAGAAAAATAATTACAAACAACTAGAATGTGATTTTAGCTTGAGAAAAACTTCAGATGTTTCTGTGGAGTGTCTCATTAGTGAGTTATTTGATTCACTCTACATAGGCAGCAACTCATATAAATGGTACTGAAGACTTGAATAACTACTGATTTCATTCAAATAAAAGGTGAAAGAATTAGACTGAAACTTTTATGAATACTTTTTGGTATAGGCTTATTTTCCTGTGTTTGACTTATTTTAATTTATAG
>NW_015511632.1:29340-30104 GCF_001515645.1 Sinocyclocheilus grahami | reverse complement strand
GTTGTCATGGCCTTTATGTGTGACTGTGTCCACTGATTACATTGATTATATTTCTCACAAATTGTTTTATTTTTCTCATAGTTTTACCTTTATTGTGCCAGGGGACACGGAGTGTGTGTGCATGAGCTAACAATGTGTCAAGTCAACTGTTACTTTAAGAAAAAATAAATAAATAAATAACTAGAACGCTGCTTCTTTTACAGGTTGAAGTTTTGTATAACATCTCTCAAAATTTAGTTGTGATATGATGTGAAATGTACCCCCATTAAAGAATGAGCAATAGATTGCTAGATATGATACTGTAATGGCTTTCTTATTGCTTACGATTTGCTCTGTTAGTGAGATATCTGAATCCAAAATACCATTTAAAAGGTGGTAAAGCAGGTACTGGATTTTTACTATTCAACTTACTGTAACACAATATTTTGTACAATAGTTATTATGTGGTTCTTTCTCTGTATATCTTCAGGTTAATGACTTTCAGCCCCATAATGCACCATCTATTCAGTCTATCTATTCCAGTGTTGACTAAAACTATCCCCGTGGATGATGAAATTAAAACGCTACATACAACGACACCACAAGTTTACAAAGTGAAACGTACCCGATTAAGAGTGCTTCTCCAATCTGGTCATCTGTAGAGCGAAGAGAAACATCAGTAACAAATCCAAGATCGCTTAAAGAGCACTAAACAAACACAGCCACTTACCCAGCGAGACTTCGCAAGCCATATCAGTAAAATATATCTATATATATATATATAT
>NW_015511632.1:26917-27753 GCF_001515645.1 Sinocyclocheilus grahami | reverse complement strand
ACATTTAATTTTCTTGTTAACTACACTTTTAAGTGCTGTTAGCAGAGTTCAATATAGTTAGCTGTTCATGTATTTTGTGAGAGCCATATGTTCTATGAATGATCTACTGCAACCTTCACCCTGTTTTCACAAAGCCACTCTATTGGTTCTCTCAGAGAGGTGGAACAACCAAACTACAGTTTGTAAATCAAACATGCTTGTTGTTTGAATTATCAGAGAAATTAGAATGTTTAGTTCTTGATTTTAAAGTGTAATGTCACCCTTGCTGTCCAATTTGTGTGAGATATTCATTCCACTGAAACACAAACTCTGGAAGAGACCATTTTCTGTGTCTTTCTCTCAGTCATGGCTGGTGAAACACTCTCGCGTTCTTGGCTTCTTCATTGATGGGAAATTTTTCAGCCCTGCAGATAGACAGACCCATGATGTGACTGATTCCAAAGGTATGCAATATTTGATATTTTCCTTAAGTGCGTATCTGTTATATAATCTGTCATGTAATGATGAGATATCTTCTCGTGCCCTCCTGTCTTTGTACAGCAGCGGTGGTCTGCAGCACTGTTTGTGCTAAAGATGAGGATGTTGCGTCTGCTGCCTCATCTGCAGCTGGAGCCTTCAAAACCTGGAGTGAATTGAGCTGTTACCAAAGAGCCAAAGTGTTACTCAAGTACTAGAGCTTAACTTAAAATAATATCAGAAATAATTAACCTATCACAGTAATAGTCATGTTACATCATTATGAATATATGTCTGTGCCCAAGGTTGGCGAGTGTCCTGCAAAGACACAGTCAGTGTGTATCTGAGCTGTGTGAGCTCTCTCAGTCTTCTACCTCTCC
>NW_015511632.1:24378-25211 GCF_001515645.1 Sinocyclocheilus grahami | reverse complement strand
TATCTTTTTGCCTGCTTCTCTCTTTCTCTTGTCCAGTTCCAGTGGGTGCTCTGTGTGCAGGAATCAGTGTTGGACAGTGTTGTGGCCAAGCTGAAGTTAAGAATGACTGGGATGAAGTGTGTTCCACTTGCCACTGAGACTGACAGGAATCTTATAGATGCTGCAGTTCAGGAAGCCCAGCAGCAGGGGGCGACAGTGTGTGAACATTTAAGTTTAGATGTCACCAAATATTTTAGGATGGATTTTTTGAAGCTTTTAATGGACGAATGCTTTCATCTTTGTGTTTTCTTGTTGTTTCATAACTTGTAGCTGATGCAGTCATGTCCACCTGCTTCTACTGGTGCTCTCTACCCCCCTACTGTACTTTGTGGACTGGCTCCTTCCTGCGAGTCTGTGATTTCACCTCCTCCAGGCCCTGTGCTGCCTCTCATATCCTTCAGGAGCTCTGCTGAGGGAGTTACACTCGGTGAGGCTGAAAAAAATAAGGACTGATTAATCAGACTTTATAACAGTCTGGAGAAGTTGACGCTAGTTGCCGAAAGTCAGAGCCAGTCAGTCTGCAGATTTGAGTTGACAGATTTAATAGAAAATCGTGTAGTATATGATGGTCACAGACTTGTTTGACGTTTTCAGAGCACATTGAACACACCGATTTTAGAACACATTGTTTTCATTTGTCACGCGTCATGTTTCTGCATGAGTTTGTTGTGAGGTGAACAACTTGAAAGTCTGGTAGTGTGTGATCCTCAGTTGTGTAGTGTATGATGGCCAGTTCTCCTTTGTCACTCTTTACAAAGTCGGTAAGTGTATGATGCCTAGTGTTTTAAAAATCT
>NW_015511632.1:22221-23072 GCF_001515645.1 Sinocyclocheilus grahami | reverse complement strand
AGGAAAATAGTTTGTCAATAATGCAAGAAGACAATAACAGAGTCAAAGTGTGCTTTGAAAAGCTTGCGTAAGACAGAGCAGAACACAGAAAATAAACTATACCTGAACCTTTACCCAGGGAAGCTTCTGAAATTTGACACGGAATGACCCTGTACTAAAATCATAATACTTTTTTATTGATTTTCTTGGTATTGTAGTGACACTACCAGCAGCAAATTGTGTGGGACTTTCCACTCACCTCTCTCTTTGAAAATGAATTGTGGTGTTGCTGGAAAACATTTTTGAGCAGCTTCCTGTACTGTAGTTCACAATGCTTCACTACTTCCTTGCACTTCACTAACTACCTCTCTGCCCCATAGAAATCAAATCACAAAATACTGTAAAATGCACCCTGACTTCAAAATTGGTATTGATTTTCCTTTTTCCCTCTTTTTCTTTACCGATGAGTTGTGTAACATCAATTATATTATTTAATAGTATTACTGTATTTTTAGTGCTTACCCTTTAGTACTTAAAATGTGGCTAAATGACCACTACTGCTGTCTGCTAAACTCAGACCTCCTCTTGTCTTCTTCTATGACCCATTTCTCTCTTTTTCTGTCTCTCACAGTGTCCCTCGCTTTTACTCCCAGTTTGTGGGTGGTCAGTTGCGTAAAGCTGACTCGGGCTGCAGCAGGTCAGTGTTGGCCCCTGGGGGCGCTGTACTGGCTCACTGCCCAGATGGAGGCAGAAAGGATGTCCGGAATGCAGTAGAGGCCGCCATTAAGGTCCAGCCAGGGTAAGAGCATATGAGAAAGTTATCATGAGGATAAAACATGGACCAAAACAAATTTAGGTCAACCTTTTTTTTT
>NW_015511632.1:7435-8208 GCF_001515645.1 Sinocyclocheilus grahami | reverse complement strand
ATACCAGCCCAGACTTGAGAAGTCACGTTGAGTGCTCTTTTGAATTGTTTAATGTTTACTTACGTTTTTTCTTGCGATCGAGAATTCGTCAGGTCCTGCTTGTTGTTGTAGTTAGTACTGGACTGCTTTATTTTGAATTGGCATATTTTTCAGAAGTCAGTAACAATTATTATTTATATAGGTTAAATTGTTATGGCAGGTACTTCGACAAAGACTGTGCACGACATCTTTCAAAATATGGAGTATGGACCATCCAGCACTAGCACGGCAACTGCACAGGTAAAGCGCTGATTCCTCGGGTAAATTAACTTTGTATCTTAAATGCATTTTAATACATTGAATCGTCAGTTTGTTACTTATGCGTCATTTAAAGCGTCCGAGCATACTGCCACCTTTTCACCCAGTGTGTAAATGGTTTACATGTGGCCGTTCATTAGGATGCAGACAGCTCACGAGAAAAGCATGTGACAAGATGCTGGTTGTCCTCTTGCTGTAAATTTGCATTTAAAAACTATGCATGTCTTAAACGTGTTCACTTAAAAATTTAAATGTACTCATTACACATGTACCAAGTCCATATGACGGTTTTCTTCTCAGGTGAAACACAAAATAACATCTTGGGCAGTTGCAAAGTGACAGCATTAGTCACCAACTTTAGGCATCTTTTTGCCATGCAATTAAAGTGAAAGGTGACTGAGCTTGTCAATGTTTATATGTCTTATATCACACTTTATAAAAAGCCAAAGAGAAGTCATACAGGTTGGAACAACATT
>NW_015511632.1:5033-5857 GCF_001515645.1 Sinocyclocheilus grahami | reverse complement strand
TTTTAAGTAACAATTTTTTATAGTTTTAGTTATAACTACAGTTAACTATAATTATAACCCTGCTTTAACAAATAGTATATACATTTATTATTTAAAATGGCTTAATTCATTAGAAGTTGTTACTCATAAATGTAAAAAACTAGTAATCCTTTCTGAATGAGATGTGAGGGTGCAAACCAAACCGTGGCTTAACCATTATTTATTTACATGTCTATTCATTTTCTAGGCAATGCTGTTATTGTGGTGCCTGGCAAAACTAGCACTCTTCCTGCCCTTCTGTTGGCTCAGCTGTTTATGGAGGCTGGAATCCCTGCCGGAGTGCTGAATGTGGTCTCAGGCAGTGAAGCATCACTGGGTGCCAAAGTGGCTCAAAATCCACAAGTGAACTACTTGACCTACAGCGGAAGACAACATACTGGAGAAGCCCTGGCTAAAGCAGTGGCTGGTTGGGGAGTCCCCATGTCTTTCTCTCTCTCACTTAGCTCTGTGTGCACTTTTATCATCTTTGATTCGGCAGACCTCAACAGTGCTGTGGATGGAGTGATAGAGCTGGCCTTCAAGAAGAAAAGAGATGTATGAAGAAAAAAATGCAGTTATTTTCAATTGTAACAATATTTCACACTATTGCTGTTTTACTGTATTTTGATTAAAAAATGCAACCTTGGAAAGCATAAGAAATTATTATCAAGAATATTTTTAAAAGTCTCAACTATTTTAGTATATACAGTATATATTTTACAAGTTTCCAAGGTTTTCAGCAAATAAAATAGGAAAATATGATATGGTATTTCTGTATGTATTTAATATTTAGGTATCTAATTTTT
>NW_015511632.1:3173-4074 GCF_001515645.1 Sinocyclocheilus grahami | reverse complement strand
AATCTGTTCAGATTTTAAAAGTCATGTAGTGTATTCCAGCCTTTAAGTGAACAGTTGAAAGTTTTGTAATCTGTGGTTGTGTATAGGAAACCACAGTCCTTATGGTCAGGCGGCGTCCATCTGGACTGAAGATTTGACTCTGGCTTTGGAGTCTGCAAAGAGGTGCATCCATGCTTGATCAAGTACTTGGGCAACCATCAGTTGTCTTGATTTCATTTTGATCTTGATCTCTTACTTCCTTTGTTTTATCTATTTTTCTCTCACACCCTTTCTTTTTCTGTCTCCATAGTCTGTGTGTAGGTTCAGTGTGGGTGAACTGTCATTCTGTAATGGATCCTGCATTGCCTCTGTGTGGACGGAGGGAGAGCGGGAACTGCACAGATGGAGGCAGAGAGGTACAGTATATTATGGTCACATGTTTAGTTTCATGTACTGAGAATGGGATTCAATGTTGTCTATGCCATTGTTTCTGTTCTTTTGGGTTTCTGTACTATATTTCTGATTGGTTGTATGGTCTTGTTTGGTGACCAGTTCTGAATGGCTGACTCCTTTAGTGCTTTTTGTTCCTCTAAAGGGTCTGTATCAGTTCCTTCGGCCGTCACATTCACCCTCCTTCCCTCGCTCCAGTCCCAGCTCTATCAACTATGCTGATTTAGGCTCTGCAGCTTCCAAATTCATGATACCTGAAAGATTTGATCCTTCCAGGTGGGTGTGTTGTGGCTCATAGTTTAATGGTGAACTGCAAAGTGCATATAGGTTTTGTGTCATAAAGTGAACAGACTAGTTACAGCTGGTATAAACATAAATATCATCAAAAGTCTGTCTTGAGTAGTATTTAGATTGGGTTTAGATTTTAGCACTAACACCTCATTTCTACAGGGTCATTCCGTAGTCAACTGAG
>NW_015511632.1:1091-1910 GCF_001515645.1 Sinocyclocheilus grahami | reverse complement strand
GGATAAAACATGGACCAAAACAAATTTAGGTCAACCTTTTTTTTTAAATATAAAATAGTGACAGAACTACTGTGTTGTTACAGGTGGATGAAGAAAAGCCCCACTGCACGCTCTCAGTCACTTTATTCACTTGCTGACAGTCTAGATAATAGGAGGCAGGACTTGGCTGTATCGATCCAGACTCAAACCGGCATCTCATTAGAAGAGGCAGAGAAAGAAGTGGAGCTTAGCGTCTCCAGGCTCACTGATTGGGCTGCACGTTGTGATAAAGAGCAGGGTGGAACTCCAGTAAGAACCTACATTATTTAGTATTAGAATGTTGGAATGATTAACCCAAGATTTCATTTGCCTGCTTTATAATTATGTGTCCATCTCATTAAAGTTCCCGCCCCAGTCTGGTTCCGCCCTGTCAACTCCTGAGGCTTTAGGGGTGCTGGGAGTGATTCTCCCCAATTCCAAACCGCTGCTCTCTCTGGTGTCCTTGCTAGGGCCAGCTGTTGCCATGGGTAATGCTGTTATCATGGTGCCAAGTGAGAAATACCCTCTTCCAGCTCTTGAATTTATCCAGGTTTGTTACTTTTCAAATAAATAAATTTCTGTATATGTGTACATTTAAAGTGGTAGCAGTAGACACTTCACACTCACACTGTAATCTTCAGACTGCCTCCATAAACTTCAGGTTTTACAATTAATCTTCACGTTGCAATTCTTTGTTTGTAATGTATTCAAATTCTATTTTTTGCTCAAAGGTCCTGCAGGCCTCTGATATCCCCGGAGGTCTGGTCAGTATAATAACAGGGGGCAGGGATCAGCTGACCC
>NW_015511632.1:0-742 GCF_001515645.1 Sinocyclocheilus grahami | reverse complement strand
TTTTTTTAAATTGGAAGAAGACAAATAGGCATTGAGATTTAGGGAATGGAAACACTATGTAACTGGGCAGGGGCGTACATTTACAAAGATGCTGTTCTATATACATAGATGCTCTATATCTTTGAGCAAGGAAAATGTTCTGTCAGCACTGATCTTATTGTATGTATGGAACTTCTTTTTGTCAGGGCTGTCAGTTTCTTCAATACTCCTGTGTCAGTCCCCTTAAACGTCTGTGGCTACACTGTGAAGAGGAGGAGGAGAGGGAAGCGGGACGAAACTGGACCAGCTCAAATCCCTCTCTTCAAGAAGAGCTTTGGAGGAAGGCGGTGGTCTGGAAAAGTATTTGGATCCCTACTGCATAAATCACTTATTATTAGAGTTTTCCACCAGCCATTTGGACAAATGAAAGCGACCGGGCATGTTAGGAGAACTTCCAACATTTGTTTCACTTTCACAAAGTCATGTGAAATAAGGAAGATTACTTTTATTATTGTTCCCCATGACAGACAGTTGCATCTGACAAATAAAGAACTGTTATAACAAGTCTAACTTGTTTATTGCAATATAGTAATTAGGTTTTATTACAAATGTAAACATTATTATACATTACCTGTTGTCATATGGACATATGTGTTATGTTTGTTTAGAGTGCTTAAATGAAAACTGTGATTAAAAAATATTAAATTATCAGAAAACTGGCCCAAAATTAGTGGTACTCTGTTCCACTTAACCAAAAAAAAAA
>NW_015511631.1:9462-9933 GCF_001515645.1 Sinocyclocheilus grahami | reverse complement strand
AGAGAGAGAGAGAGAGAGAGAGAGAGAGAGAGAGAGAGAGTAAGTCGTGCTTGGACAGGAGCAGACTTTAAAGCTCCAGCATGTGTTTAGTATGCATGGCAGGTTGAACCCTGTTTCTTGGATTCTGCCTCTCGCATGGTGGTCTCTCCTGTGACAAAGACACACAGTCTCTGCTTTCAGACCAGTGGAAATGTACTTTATCATTGTCCACGAATCCAATAAATGCATGCCAGGTATCCTAGTCCAACTCTGATTGTGTATTTGAGGATTCAGAAACTAGGCTACAATTATTATGTCACAGTTGTTCTGTGGGGCACATTTATAATTTATTAAACACAGTTCCTGTCCTTGGGTTTGATTGGCTGAGCTGATAGCCTGTGTTTGTGTCAGTCTGTGCATTAGCGATGGATTTTCAGTGATTCTTTTTACACTGTTATACCAGTAGATGGCGAAAAGTGACCGCCTTTTAAT
>NW_015511631.1:6512-9221 GCF_001515645.1 Sinocyclocheilus grahami | reverse complement strand
AACAATTAGAGAAACAGTGTAAAAAAAATAGGAATAAAAAATGGATTACTAAATAAACTACAAATAAGATACTAAATAAATAAATAAATAATTTATTTGAATAAACAATACATTTAACAATGCAGTACTATAGTGAGTATAAAAACATACTAATGCGATGTAATAGAAACTAAGTAATTTCACAGTAATATTAAACATATTTATTATATAATTGTTTTATATTGATAATACTTATTATTTTTAATAACTGAATAATAAGGCTCTCGAAATTCATGTTTCTGAAAACATTTCTAGATGATCTGTGTGCATAGCTTTTCCATACAGGAAATAGGTTGCAACATTGGATTAGTGCAGGTTATTAGATTGATAATTCAGATCAGATCTACACCATTCTCATGTACCAGAACCCTTTGACCCTTGCTTTTTCTCTGTCATGCATTTAACATAGACAATACACTGTATGAGTGAAGGGTTATGTTTGAATATGTGCATTTATTTATTTATTTACTATGTATTGTCTTGCATTCATGAATCGGCATCATGTATGCTAAAAATTATTTATTTTTTGCTTAGCCTGCAAAGGGATTTATGGATTATGCCATACTAATGCATGTGCTTGATGTCTTTGAATGTCTGTAAGGTGTGGTAGCAATATCTGGTAAATATGTTTGAAGATTTCACATTTCAACTTTAAATAAACGCATAAATAAATTCAGTATAAAATGTTTAATTCAGATCAAATAAAAATGGGACATAACGAAACCCATATACAATACAATACAGTTAAAATAAATAATATAGCCTAAAATATTTCATTAAAGACAGAAAATAAAAAAGAACCTCATCCTCTTGATACTGGTTCTGATAAAATGTCAGGGATATACTAAACATAAATAAAATTTTCTGGAAAAAATGTATTAAAAGAAGAGGTTAATACAAATCTTTGTTATTATTAAACCTCTCTGGTGGTCTAATCACTATCGTTGTTCTTTTTCACGGACGTCACGAAACTACATTTCCCATCATGCAACTCAGTTGCACACTGGTTTATCTAAGCGCGCGCCGCCGCGTCCTCATCTCGTGCAGCGCAGACAGTGGATCGCTCGAGCGCTCTGAACAATGACTGCACGAGAGGATGATGTGAATCTGGACGAATGAGGGATTTAACATAAGCACTGCACAGCGCGCTGTTTCGTACGCTTTTTTCCCTCAACAAACCCCATGAATATGTGGATTCCTACGGAACACGAGAAATACGGAGTCGGTAAGTTTGCTGTTTATTTCTTCAGGCGACTCTGAGCGTCTGTTACTATTGAATCAGTGCTGTACCACACACCGCTATTGCTTTCACACAGCGTTTGTTTGTGTTTGTTTCTAACGCCAAACCTGCTCGGTGTGCTTCTAACTACATGTTTGGAAAAGAAACAAGTGTTTAGGGACTTGGTTTGAGTGTATGCTGTTTTACACACGGTGTGTTATTGAGTGGAAATGAACATATTTATTCCTATTCACGTCCTGTATAGTGCATTACTAACGTTACCTCTACTAGGTTTGACCCTTTACTCTTCTTTTTGAGACCCCAGTCCTGTTTTACCAAGACTGCAACGCAACTGTGAGAATCAGTGCTAGTGAGTAAGTTAATATAGTCGCTGCAAAATAAATGAAAAGCGGAAAATGTGTTTTGTGAGCTGTGCTGTCATTCATCCCAAAGCATATGTGAAATGCATTATGCGTTATGTATCATATGCCAACATGATCTGAGTTTCATGAAGTAATGCTCTACTGAGATTACCGTTTTGTCTTGCGTATTTGAGTTGAAAGTAATGCATGCTCATATGCCGGATTGGTGACATTTGGTGAGATTACAGATTAGGTCAAGTGAGGTTTTGCACCATTGTCAAATTAAAATGTATGTCATTAGGTTGATGATATAGTTATGCAGTGAGCAGATAAATGAATGCATGTTTTGTCTTAAATCCAAAGCTTGTGGACACCGGTTTTTGTGCTCTTGGACTAAAGATGACGATTAAGTATAAATAAAAAATCTATATATTAATATAAAAATATAAAAAAATAAGTTGTCAAGTTTAGGTAGTTACCAGGCTGTCTAGGTGCACTTAGCATTTCCTGTTACATTACATACATTACATACACTGTCATCAGTGTGATACATGTATTCAAAGCTCAGAGATTTTAACAATGAGACCCAAATCTGTGGGCAAAAGAATGCTTGTTAGAGTGAAACCAAATGCTTTCTCTTCAGGGATCTTGTCTTGTGTTTTATGGTGGTTTCTCTGAGGACTTTGTCATCTTGCCACGTCTGTTACTTTAAAGTGGGACTCACACCCAACGGAGATTTGGGGTTTTATATCCAGCGGCTTCGCTATATTTTTGCGTTTGATCTTTTTCCAGAAACAAAATCCATGTTTTAGTGTTTAATTGGAGGCTGGCGAGCGGTGCTCGTATGTAAAGTAGTGAAGAATGACTCTCAGCCACTGATGAAATATGAATGAACCCCCACAGTCACTGCAATAAGACGCCAATTAGCCCTCAACTGGATTAATTACAGCTAATTAAATCAAGGCAATGTTTGAAAATCCAAGTTGTGTAAGAGTCTCAATGGTCCTCCTTTTAGGCTTTTTACCTGCTAACAGGAACTAAGAGATTATATTAGGGATGCACGATATATCGGCCACCATATCGGTATCG
>NW_015511631.1:4974-5624 GCF_001515645.1 Sinocyclocheilus grahami | reverse complement strand
GGTTATTGGTATCGGCCAAAATTTTCATATCGGTGCATCCCTAGATTATATATTTTTTGCCCTAATGTTGTTTTTGACAGCCGTGGCATTTGAGGAAACAGACACAGACGCTGAATGGGTGGAAATACCCACATTTTTGTCGGAACCTTTTTTGTGTGTGTGCATTTCTTCCTTTGCTTGTCTTCATTTCGCAAGACAAATGTGATTAACTGTGAGCCTGAAATAGACCGAGGGTGGAATATGACTAACTTTTGAAACTATTTAAGCTTCCTCTGGATATTTTCTATGAATCAGTCTGCCTTGTTCTACCAATTTTTAGAAGTGCTAAAAAAAACCCTCTGCCCCCTCATTGAGTTAAAAAAAAATACACCCCCGTTGCTAAAGCTGATAGTGTTTACTGTCAGGCATGATGATGTACGCATGAATTTTCTTCTACTAAAAATCTAATTTAAACTTGGATTTATGTTTGAATTATATCAACTGTATTTTCATTGCAAGAATTGGAAGAACATGTCTGGATCATAATTCACACCAAAATCAAAATGAGCCAGAAGACTAAAAATATATAAAATTTCACATTTTGCATAAAGAAAATGCAGCATACTTTTAAAACCTTTAGTAAATTGCTTGATATTTGGCATTTTATTGCC
>NW_015511631.1:0-392 GCF_001515645.1 Sinocyclocheilus grahami | reverse complement strand
CATGAAACAATCAGACGGGCAAATCGGAACAGACTCTCTTGTAAAAACAAGATCCTTTCTGAAAACCACAATCCCCCACCCTTTGAAACGGAAGTCTGGTTCATTGCACAAATCCCGTTATTGATCCTAAACTAGGCACACTCCCCCCGACCTCATAATCCATCTGACCTTTGACCACCCGTTCAGGGTGCACACAAACAGGGAGATTATTAATACGCAATTGGCGGCTGGAACGTGGATATAATTAAGTGTGCCGCTGAATGCCTCAATGCAGGGAAAAGGCTTCTGTGTGAATAGGGATCATGCGTGAAGAAGAGATGGATGTAAAGAGAAGGATGTTCGTTATCAGTGCTCTTGGCAGGAAGGGGGGCTGCTGGTGTCTGGCTCCGACG